>NW_014577752.1:74831-79639 GCF_000485595.1 Priapulus caudatus | reverse complement strand
GTTTATTGCATACATAGACTACAAGACCAGAAAAAACATAGAATACAGATAATTGAGAACACAACTGACAAAAAGAGAAAATACAGTAAGCATAATGGAAGAGGCAAAATGGAGATATTTCCGATTTGAGAGTAGACGAAATGGAGTAGGCGAAACTGGGACGTAGGCGAAATGGGACGTAGGCCGAATGGGAACGTCAGGCGAAATGGGACGTAGGCCAACTGGGTATGTTTACCATCGACTTTTCTCCTTCCTCCCCCCTCCTCCTCCCCTCACCTACTCTCTAGTCATACACCGACGGTTCCTATAAGCTGCCACACGCAAGAGCTAACTAAAAATATATAGTAATAATAATAATAAGCATAGGAGAAACGAATTCATGATTCCCGCTCACCTCTACCGTGGCGGCTGACGCGTTACGGTTATAAGCCCATGCAAGCCCGAAGCTGACTAAGTTATGCTAAACTATGCTAAAGTAGACAAACGATGGCAATGCTATCCAAGCTATGTAATGATAGGTTAAACTATGCTAAAGTAGACAAAAGCTATTTACAAGCTATCCAAGCTAATGTAGTGATAGGTTAAACTATGCTAAAGTAGACAAAGCTATGACAAGCTATCCAGCAATGTAATGATAGGTTAAACTATGCTAAGTAGACAAAGCGATGGCAAGCTATCCAAGCTAATGTATATGATGGGTTAAACTATGCTAAAGTAGACAAAGTATGGCAAGCTATCCAAGCTAATGTAATTGATAGTTTAAACTATGCTAAAGTAGCAAAGCGATGGCAAAGCTATTCCAAGCTAATGTAATGATAGGTTAAACTATGCTAAAGTAGACAAAGCTATGACAAGCTATCCAAGCTAATGTAATGATAGGTTAAACTATGCTAACGTAGACAAAGCTATGGCAAGCTATCCAAGCTAATGTAATGATAGGTTAAACTATGCTAACGTAGACAAAGCAATGGCAAGCTATCCAAGCTAATGTAATGATAGGTTAAACTATGGTAAAGTAGACAAAGCAATGGCAAGCTATTTAAGCTAATGTAATGATAGGTTAAACTATCCTAATTAGTAGACAATTAGTCTAATAATTAGTAGACAAAATAGTTTAGTCTGCGCCTGACGCCTCTACACACAATACCTTAGCTGCAGCAACATGTAAAAGAGCTAAAGTATAGAAATAACTAAATTGCGGTGTACCGTCTATGGGGGACACACGCCGCGCAGGAGAAAAACCACTGATCCGCACGGGATGTCGGAAGATTTGCAAAATCTATCCGGAGAATCGGCATGAATCCTCTCTCAGGCGCAGAGGATCTGGGTAAGTGATCAAGAGAATTTGAATAGCCGGGGTCGGGGAGGGAGAGGGACAGGGCCGAATTCGACAGAAGGGGGGGGGGGAGTAGTGAACGAGTATTGATTGATTCGCGGGCCGCACTGTATACGCTATATCTCCGATCGGTCGCTTTCCCCGGGCCGTCAACAACACCAACGTGCGGGTTTCATGCTCCGACCAATCATCAACAATCGGGGAACATTGTACACAGCACCGCAATTTGCTCCCAGTTGTATCGATCAGTGAATGCACCGCGTATATATATATACTACACGCACCCGCTAGGCTGCTAGGACGGTATGGACTGGTGGTGCTGCTGCTGCTGCTGCTGCTGCTGCTGCTGCTGCTGCTACTGATGATGATGATGATGATGATGATGATGATGATGATGATGATGATACTACTGCTGCTACCTACTGCTGCTGCTGCTGGTGGTGGGAGAGAGAGAGTGTGGTATTATAAACGTCGCTGTCTTCGTGAATAGTTGCGATTCATGGATCTACCGACAGGTCTTACTCGTCCACTCCCCCACCTCGCTATGACACACACTCATCCATCCCCTTCCACCTCGCTACACTCACCCCACACTCTCGTCAGGCTATAATAACCCACCCACCGACCCACCCATCATTGATAAGTCCCATTCAGACGTTTCTTTTTGACACATGACAAAACATATCGAAACACACGTAATCCACAAACGCGCGCGCGTGCTTTCAACACCCACACACGTGTCCCACTAAACTCCCACTTCACTATAACAAAGCATTCCTCTGAAATAAAAGAAAACCACGGTT
This sequence comes from Priapulus caudatus, assembly GCF_000485595.1. Taxonomy (NCBI): domain Eukaryota; kingdom Metazoa; phylum Priapulida; class Priapulimorpha; order Priapulimorphida; family Priapulidae; genus Priapulus; species Priapulus caudatus. The sequence continues at coordinate 77,500 of NW_014577752.1, read as the reverse complement.
AAACGACTAATAATAATATAATTATTACGACTATAATGATTATAATAATGTAATAATGTAATAATGTAATAATGTAATAATATAATTATTACGACTATAATGATAATCGATAATGACCATTGAAAACCGACATCGATTATCGATATCTCCGATTCCGCTCACTTTCAGCTTCGACGTTGCTATGGTGATACGGCCCTATCTCACCATGGACCATTATGCATGTATGAAGGGTTTCATCAAATGCCATCTCGCGCAAGCATTCTGCTACCCTTCACACACACGCACACACGCACGCACACACACACACACACACACACACACACACACACACACACACACACACACACACACACACAAGGCACGCACGCACGCATATATCGTTTGGCCAACATTTTTGCTAACATGTATGTCAGAAACACATCGTAATTGGGGGGATCGGAATTAGAACCACGAAGCAAGAGCAGCGAGATAAATAAAATACACAGGAAACACTAAAACTTGCTCTCTCTCTCTCTCTCTCTCTCTCTCTCTCTCTCTCTCGCTCTTTCTCTATGCACAGGATACACGCGACTGATAGAGAGAGAGACTCTCTGCCCTGTTTTAACCAACGGTCTGGTTTTGTACCAACAACTGTCAGAAACATGGCAAGTGTTCATGACATCGTCTCTAACCTAGAGTCTAAACTCTCACGACTTTTGAACTCGAAGCACCGCGAGAAATTAAATACGTTTTAGACTCTACGATAGTTCTCAAGTATGTTCTCAAGGTGCGTGTGACAAATTAATTTACTCCCGATCGAACGCCTTTTCGCGCGAAACAAATCAACTGAAGCTGTCGCCTTTCAGTCGTCAATTGGCCTTTTTCGTTGCCACGCGACTTTTTTTTCCGTGATCGCTGTCCACTATTCTAATGTCGGTGACGTCAGAGCTCCGCGCGTGCGCCGTCACGGTTTCCGGAACGCTAGAACAATCGCGACGAATCTAAACGATGAATAGCCAGAATGAACGCCATCTGGTGGACGTTCCGAGAAGCTACAAAAGTCTGGAATTCATTCGCATCATGAGTTGACTGATCACTGGCTGCAAGCCATTCCAGTAACTGTTATAGTCCAGTTGCACTTCAGAAATATACGAGTAAACACGGATACACAGACGTTAGTTTCCTTTCGATTAAGATTTCAATGATTGCTTACATCGACAAGGGTTCAACGAAGCCATAGTTTAAATTAAGACAACCACGCAACGATCAGGGCAGAGTAGCTTAAGGATGTACAGTATGACATTAATCTACATGTATGTATGTATGTATGTATGCATATATATATATATATTTATATGCGTGTGTGTATATATGACCAGCTGTTAACATACACACACTAGCGGTATATAACCTGAATGGTGTAACATTACCTCGTGAGAAGGGTTGCAGATTTGTGCACACACACACACGCACGCACGCACACACACACAAACGCACGCACGCACGCACGCATGTATCGTGCCTGCTCGCGCTGTGAAAGATGAGCAGAGATATCGCCTCTAAAATCCATAGCATGCTTGTTCACACACGCACACACGAACACGCAAGCACGCACGCGTGCACGCAGACATTTATAACAAACGAGATATGAGAGCCGAGGGAAATTAAACAAACGCTGCAGCAGCAGCACACCGACGATCAACACAACAACATCTGCTACTACTGCTGCTGCTGTTGTTGTTGTTACTGCTGCTGCTGCTGCTGGGGTGACGGACGTTGCCGCCTCCCCACAATTAATTAACACAATTATTATTCTCCGCATCCACGGCACCGTCGCCATGGTAACCAGCGTCACAGCTGTGAGGAATGAGTCGTGACACATCTTCTAGTGTCGCCGTCGTCATCTTTAGACAAATCGCACGAGATAGAGAGATGGAGAGAGATAGAGAGTGCGAGAGAGCGCGAGAGAGAGAGAGAGAGAGAGAGAGAGAGAAAGAGAGAGAGAAAGAGAGAGAGGGAGAGAAAGAGAGAGAGAGAGAGAGAGATAGAGAGAAGAGAGAGAGAGAGAGAGAGAGATAAGAGAGAGTGAGAGATGAAGAGAGAGAGAGAGAGAGAGAGAGAGAAAGAGAGAGAGAAAGAGAGAGATGGAGAGAGAAGTGAGAAAATGTGACAACTTGCATGACGAACCTTCTGTGTATTTGCTCTGCACCGCGAACAGAGACGAGCTGGCACGCAGTGCAAGTTGAAGACACGTGGGTTTGCTCGTCATCGAAACGTGACCAATTCAATAGAAGACTGTGAGTGGAAAAATGCTAACACGATAACCGTGAGTGTTTGTGTATGTAAGTGACGAAAGCCAAACTCGGCTAAAGAGAAAAATTCCGTCAATTGCCTTGTCGGGTACGTCGGCACTGTCACGCTCCTGGCGGTCCTCTTTGGTACTACCTTGGTCCCACATACCGAACAGCCTGTAAATCTGACCTGTGATGAAATACTGCAACAGAAACCCCGCGAATATATTTACACAGGCTGGGCGCGCGGTCGCTCGTACCTAAATAGCGAAGCCAAAGTATTATTAATTAGACAGACAGTGGCTAGAAGAAGCAGGGAGGCAGCAGGAAGGGGAGACAGTAGAAAGAGAGGGAGGCAGTAGAAGGAGGGGGAGACAGTAGAAGGAGGGGGAGACAGTA
>NW_014577752.1:68919-74028 GCF_000485595.1 Priapulus caudatus | reverse complement strand
CTCCTTCCTCCTCCATCTTCCTCTCCTCTTCCTCGCTCGCTCACGTCACGTCGCTAGACAGCTAAGCTAATTGCACGTCATTCTCGCACCCACTATGCGACACAACTCTAATCTACGATGAGTGAGTGAGAGTGAGAGAGAGAGGGAGCGAGCACTCTCTCTGGTCTCTCTCTTAATAATTAATCCTTGAGGCACGCATCGATAACAATCTTATTACACAAGAGACGACCCAACAGCGTGGATTTCACTGACCGTCAGGAGGTAAGAGGAGGCGGGAGGAATAGGGAGCATGGAAGAGGAGAGGGAGCGGTGAGGAGCAGGGCAAGGGGACGGGAGAGAGGGAAGGGGAGAGAGGGAGAGAGGGAAGCGTGAGAGGCAGAGAAGGAGATGCGGAGAGGAGAGAGAAGGGCAGCGGAGAGAGGTGGAGCGTGGAGAGGAGAGAGGGGAATGGGGAAAGAAGGCGAAGGGAGCGCAGGAGAGGAAGGGAGGGTGAGAGAGCGAAAGGGGGGAGAGAGGAAAGAAAGGAGAGAGGGAAGGGGGAGAGGAGAGAGGGAGGGGGGGCCAGGTGCCCTGAGCAGGAGAGAGGGCAAGAGGAAAGAGGGAAGGTGAGGAGAGACGGGAAGGGGAGGAGAGAGAGCGAAAGGGGTCGATAGAGGGAAGGGGAGAGAGGAATGTGTGAGAAGAAAAGGGCAGAGGGAGGGAGGGAGGGAAGGACGAGTGAAGGAGGGAGGGCGAGGGAAGGGGCAAGCCGGACAGACGGGGAGGGAGGGCAGAGAGAGAGAGGGAGCTAAAGGGGAGAGAGAGAGAGGGAAGGGGAAGAGAGGAAGGGGGAGGGAAGAGCAAGGGGAGGGAGAAAGGAAGGGGAGCGGAAGAGAGGCGAAGGGGAGGGGGGGAGAGGAAAGGCGGCGAGAAAGGAAGGGAGGAGAGAGGAAGGGGAGGGGAGAGAGGGAAAGGCGGCGAGAGGAGGGGGCGGGGCCTGCAAGAGAGGCGGAGCCGGATGGAGAGAGCGTGAAAGGGGAGGGGAGAGAGGGAAGGGGGAGAGAGGGGAGGGAGGAGAGAGGGAAGGGGAGGGGAGAGAAGGAAGGGGAGGGGAAGAACATCATGGGACCTCATTCTAAAGCACGGTATACGCAAACATTTACAATTTATACATCGATCGTAAGAGAAAGACAGATCTATATATATATATAGACAAAGAGATAGAAAGAGAGAGAGAGAGAGAAATAGAGATAGAGAAATAGAGATAGAGAGAAAGAGACAGAAAGAAAGAGAGAGAGAGACAGAGAAAGAAAGAGACAAAGAGAAGGGAAAAAAAGTGACGCGATTATTTTCGCCCTCATAGCGGCGCCCTCTACTACCCTACAACGAATTCGCCGCACAACCGCCCGACATGTACGACAACGCATGTAATTAATGGAATAGCAATAATTCACGGAAGGCTCCCCCACGCACACACGCGCTGGTGAGAGACGGAGATGCGCACGCGTGGGAGACAAGTAAATAATCGGGAGACAGAGAAAGACTCCTGCTGCCGGGGATGTCTGTTACCCGGAGAGAGATTCAGGCGCCCTCTAGCGGCCGCCGCGGGCAACCGCGCGGCGACGACGGTCGCAACGACCAATCGAAAATCGTCTTGTGACCGACTCCTTTCCGACGTGACCTTCGCCGTTCGCCGCGACCTCTGCCCTTAACCGCAGCGACCTAGGGACGCGACCTCTGTCATTTGCTGCTGCGACCCCGGGTCACGACCTCCTGTCATCGCCGCCGCGATCTCGCACCCGTAGGTGGCGCCGCCGTTGCCGCAGCCGTCGCACCCTAGGTGGCGCCGCCGTCGCCGCGACCTCGCACCCGTAGGTGGCGCCGGCGTCGCTGCCGCCGCGTTCACTGCTTGCTGCTCTGCTTGCGCCGGCAGGTGCGCTTGTGCTCCTTCCAGTGCTCCTGCTGGCACTGTATGCTGCAGTAGGACGTGTTCCAGCAGCAGTGGTACATCGCCTCCGCCTCGCAATTATTACACTGAAAACACACACCGCACAACTTATTATATATACATACATATATACATACATACATATCAGGAGCTAATAATGACAATTTGTCATTATTAGCTTCTGATACATAAACATATATATATATTAATTTATATATACAGTGTTTCCCCCTGCATTGACACGAGCCAGGCGGGCCGCCTCGCTCAAATTCTCAGCCGCCACACAGAAATTTGCCCAAAACACCGCATCGCTGACATAAAACAGTGCTTATAATGCACCAAAATACCTTATAATGCACCAAATTGCACATTTTTTTCACAAATTCAAAAATCTTCACCTGCGGTGCTCGCTTTGTTAGGACCTCGAAACGCGCAAACACACGCAAATAATTTTACCACCTCATAGAAGCCCTGTTGTTGACCACACAGCCATGCACGTAGCATTCTCTCCCACACAACGACGACGACGACAGTGACGTCACACACACGCGCAGACGCGTGAATTATTACCACGTCTGCATCTATGAATCGCACCTAGAGAGCGTAGAGACTCTGACTCAGGGCGTGTTTGTTAGGGACGAATCCGTCTGATCGAGATCATGTGATCCTGATCCGACCAAACAAACGCAAACTCACTTTCACCGGTTCACGTTTCGCTGTGACCTATCACGGGATGGTTCATAACAAAGAACAAACTGTGATTGGCTGAGGCGCGGGCCGCCATATTGGATCCCGTTCGAATCAACCTCGCTAGCAGGGTCGGGTTCGGTGGATCGAGATCAAGTGATCCGACCAAACAAACAGTCAGATCAACGAATCCATCGGATCAAGATCCGTAGATCCGACCAAACAAACGCGACCTCAATAACACAGGTTCACACGATCACCGATCAAACCGTCAATACCATGCAGGGTTCAATGAAAAGAAATTTAAGAAAATTTTTCAGAATAAAAAAAAACATGATCCTTTTACCAAAACAAAATAAAATCATGCAGATGTCAAATGTATTTTTTTATTAGATATAATAATTACCCCAATTAAATATGCTTAAGACTTACAATACTGACAATTTCCAATTTTCAGTAAAAATAACAACTTTGACAAATTTGAGTGCAATTTTGCGTACCATAAAAAAATGTCTGGGTACGCCCCTGCCATGTTCCCGAGCATAGATTTTCCACATGACGAGGCGTATGACAGGGGCCCGTCGTTGTCACAAAACAATATTAGTCTTAACATTAGTTTTAAAATTGACCCTTTCTCGTAGACCGGCCCTCTCTCTCTATATATAGTGGGTATGAGAAACTGCAAAACTTTACTGTGTTTCTGTCAACGGTTTCTGTTTACGAGAAAAAGTTAATGTTTTAAGACTAATGTCAAGACTAATTTTGTTTCTGACAAATGGCCCCTGAATTATTAGATAACACCTACTGCTTGTGGTTCCGGTAACAACGAAAACATTGGTAACCAGGGTAAACATTGGTAACCAGGAGTGAATAAAAACAGACTGTAAATAAAACAAAGGGAGCATTTAAAAAAAACATTTGTTGTTATTTGCTCCTGTTAATCACCGTATTTATCACCCTGCACACATCGCTAACGCGTTTGGCCAACATTTTTGCTAAACATGTATGTCAGAAAACACATCGTAATTGGGGGGGGGGATTCGCGAATTAGAACCACGAAGCAAGAGCAGCGAGATAAATAAAATACAGAGGAAACGCTAAAACTTGCTCTCGCTCTCTCTCTCTCTCTCTCCTCTCTCTCTCTCTAGCCTCGCTCTTTCTTTCTATGCACAGGATTACACGCGACTGATAGAGAGAGAGAGACAAGCTCTCTGCCCCTGTTTTAACCAACGGCCCTGGTTTTGCTGTACCAAGCAACTTGCTGCCAGAAACATTGCACAGTGTCCATGGACATCGTCTCTAACCTAGAGTCTAAACTCTCACGACTTTTTGGAACTCGAAGCACCGCTGAGAAATTAAATACGTTTTGACTCTACGATAGTTCTCAAGTTATGTTCTCAAGGTGCGTGTGACAAATTCCATTTACTCGCGATCGAACGCCTTTTCGCGCCGAAAACAATCACTCTGACATGCTGCTCGCCTTTCAGTAGTCTGATTCAGCCTTTTTCGTGTGCACGCGACCGTTTTTCCGTGACATCGCTGTCAAACTATTCTAATGTGGCGGTGACGTCCAGGCGCTCCGCTGCCGTGCGTCCGTCGACGGTTTCCGCGAACCTTAGAACAATCGCGACGACATCTAACGATGAATAGCCATGATATGAAACGCCATCTTGCGTATGACGTTCCCAGCGAAGCTAGCAAAAATGTCGGACAGTTCATTCGCATCATGAGTTGACTGTATCCACTGCGCGCGCATAGCCATTCAGTAACTGTTATAGGCTTCCAGTTGCATCTTCAAAATTATACGAGTATAACACGGTACACAGACGTTTAGTTTTCCTTTCGCATTAAGATTTCAATTGATGAGCTTACTATCGCAATAAGAGGTTTCAACGATAACCATAGTTTAAATTTAAGACAACTACGCAACGATCAGGGCAGAGTAGCTTATAGGATGTACAGTATGACATTAATTCTACTGGTATGTATGTATGTATGCATATATTATATATATTATTTATATGCGTGTGTGTATATATGACCAGCTGTTAACTATACACACACTCCAGCGGTACTATAACCTGAATGGTGTAACATTACCTCGTGAGAACGGTTGCAGGATTTGTCGCACGACACACACACAGCACGCACCTACAACACACAACGCACGCGACGCACCAACGCATGTCATGGCGTGCCTGCTCGCGCTGTGAAAGATGAGCAGTAGATATACGCCTCTTAAACATCCATAGCATGCTTTGTTCACACACGGCAACACACGACACGCAATGCAGCGCATGCGTGCACGCAGACATTCAGTTAACTCACACGACGCACACAACACACAGCACGCACGCACACACACCGCAGGCCACGCACACAACACACACACCACACACCACACACACACACACACACACACACAACACACAACACACACACACACACACACACACACACACACACACACACACACACCACAACACACACACACA
>NW_014577752.1:61435-66978 GCF_000485595.1 Priapulus caudatus | reverse complement strand
TATCTCGCGAGAAGAAGGGATGAAAGAGGAAGGGCCGGAGGATCAGAGAGCGGGATAAGGGGGCTATGCGAGACGGTGAGGGAGCTGAGAGACGGAGGAAGGGAGGCACCGGTGGGAGAGAAGGAGGGGATCACTCCGACAAGAGAGGGGAGAGGTAGGATGGACGAGGGGAGTTGGAGGGCGATCAGGAGAAGGCAAGGGGAGGGCGCAAGGAAACATCATCCGCGGAAACCTCAATTCTATAAGCCGGTATACGGCAAACACTTTACATTTATTACATCAGATCGTAACCCGGAGAGAGCACAAGATTTTTTATTATATTAACTATATATAGACAAAAGGATAGAAGAATGAGAAGACCAGATTAGAGACGAAGAGAGAGAAGCAAAGGAATAGAGATAGAGCATAAAAGACGACAGAAAGACAGAGACCTGAGAGAGACCCATGAGAAAGAAAGAGACATTAGAGAAGGAAAAAAAAGTGAACAGCGATTATTTTCGCCCTCTCATAGCGGCGTCCCTCGTAAACTTACCCTTACAAACGAATTCGCCGCCCAACCGCTCCGGAATGTACGGACACACGCATATCTGTAATATTAATGGAGTAGCAATAATTCACCGGAAAGGTCTCCCCCACGCACACACCCGCGACGCGCGCCGGTGACAGAGACGGAGAATGCGCCTCACTTCATCGCGAGCGCGATGGGATGAACACTCGTAAGAATGAATCCGGGACGACCATGAGAAAGACTCCCCTTGCTGCCGCGTCGTTCTGTTACCCGGAGAGATTCGCAAGGCCCCCCTCTAAGCGGCCACGCGGAGCTAGCCAAACGCGCGAGCCGACGATATGACCCTCATCAGGTCGCGCACGACCAATAGAAAATCGTCTTGTGACCCGACTTCCTTTTCCGACAAGATGGACCTTCGCACGTGCGCACAGTGCGACCTCTGCCTTCAAACCGCTAGCGAACCTGGGTCGCGACCTCTGCTCATTTTGTCTGCTGCCGACCCCGCGGTCACGACCTTCCTGTCATCGCCGGCCGCAGATCATCGCACACGCGTAGTGCGCCGCCGGTTCCGAAGCGATCTACGCACCCGAGTGGCGCCCGCCGCTCGCCGCGAGCCCGACACCCGTAGAGGGTGGCGCCGGCGTCGACGCTTTGCCGCCGCGCTTCACTTGCTTGCCTGCTGTGCTTGCGCGGCCAGGTGCGCTTGCTGCTCCTTCCAGTGCTTCCTGTTGGCACTCTATGCCTGCCCAGGTAGCGGACGCTATATCACTAAGCCAGCAGTCGTTAATCGCCTCCGCTCGCAACTTGATATACACTGAAAACACACAAGGCCATTACTTGATATATACTATACAATACATTATACTACATACATACATATCAGAAGCTAATAATGACAATTTGTCATTATTAGCTTCTGATACATAAACATATCTATATATATTTATTTAGTATATCACAGTGTTTCCCCCTGCATTGACAACAGAGGGAGCTGCGAGGCCGCCGCCTCAATTCTCAGCCGCCACACACTAAAAATTTGCACCAAAAACACGCACCTCGCTGACATAAAAACAGTGCTTAAATATTAAATGCACCAATAACCTTTAGAATGCACCAGATTCGCACAATTTTTCCACAATTCAAAAAATACTTCGACGTGCCGGTGCTCGCTTTGTTAGGATCCTCGAATCGCGCAAACACACGCAATAATTGTAACACTACACAGACCTCTTTTGCTCGCCAAGGGGTAACACGGTATATATATATATATAATATATATATATATATACATTTATATGATATAATATAACATCACTACACCCCTACACACACACCTCCTCCCTCTCTCATTCACACTCCCCCACACCTCCTCCCTCTCGCCCCTCACATCACCCCCACACTTCCTCCCTCTCCCAGCACCTCTCCTCCTCTCTCTCACACTCCCCCACACCTCCTCCCTCTCCCCCTCACTCACCCACACCTCCTCCCTCTCCCCCTCACTCACCCACACCTCCTCCCTCTCTCCCTCACACCCACACCACCTACCTCTCCCCCTCACTCACCCACACCTCCTCCCCCTCCTCACTCACCCACTGGCGTTTCTTGGTGTCGGTAACGACTTCGCGGTGTTTCTGGTCGAGCGCCTCTATATCTGCCTCGTGCGCCTGCTGCCTGCGTATCAGCTCCTGTCTAGCCTGCTCCAGCTGTGCCTCCAGCTGTAGACATGCCTTCTGCCTCTCCTGCAACATCTAGTGGGGAGGAGGAAACGTGTTAGTATATAAAGAGGAGGAGGAGGAGATGGAGGAGGGAACGTGTTAGTATATAAAGAGGAGGAGGAGGAGATGGAGGAGGGGGTACAGCTGCGCCTCCAGCTGCAGACAAGCCTTCTGTCTCTCCTGCAACATCTAACAGGGAGGAGGGAACGTGTTAGTATATAAAGAGGAGGAGATGGAGGAGGATACAGCTGTGCCTCTAGCTGCAGGCAAGCCTTCTGTCTCTCCTGCAACATCTAACAGGGAGGAGGGAACGTGTTAGTATATAAAGAGGAGGAGGAGGAGATGGAGGAGGAACTGTGTTAGTATATAAAGAGGAGGAGGAGATGGAGGAGGATACAGCTGTGCCTCCAGCTGCAGACAAGCCTTCTGTCTCTCCTGCAACATCGAGTGGGGAGCAGGGACTGTGTTTGTGTATAAAGAGGAGGAGGAGGAGGAGGAGGAGATGGAGGAGGAACTGTGTTAGTATATAAAGAGGAGGAAGAGGAGGAGATGGAGGAGGATACAGCTGTGCCTCTAGCTGCAGGCAAGCCTTCTGTCTCTCCTGCAACATCTAACAGGGAGGAGGGAACGTGTTAGTATATAAAGAGGAGGAGGATGAGATGGAGGAGAGACGGTGTTAGTATATAAAGAGGAAGAGGAGGAGGAGATGGAGGAGAGACGGTGTTAGTGTATAAAGAGGAGGAGGAGCATATGAGGTGTACAGATAAACAGGTAACCCTTCTGTCTCTCCTGCAACATCTTGTGGGGATAGGGACGGTGTTACTACATAACTCTTACATTACCACCCAATAGAGGGAGCTCACCTTCTCTGCCTGGTCCGCTAGCGCCCTCTCTGTCGCTGCTGCAAAGTCTGCCTGCAGTCTCTCCTGCAGCTGGCGCCCTCTGGCATCGCAGCAGCTGTTTCCTGTTGTCTCGCACTGTAGAAATTAGAATGAGGACGGATCTAACGCACGCGTGCATACATCGCTAATATTATATTCCGCGCTATGAATATAATGTTAAATAATTATCGTTATGTTAATAGTATGACGAGTATTATATTATGCTGTGCCAGATAAATGTATTCTACGTGTGCAGCAGTGACAGATCGAATACTCGGTGATTGAAATGATGAATTATTTATTGCCGCATCGATTTAAATAGATAATTATGAATATATTATGCAATTAGAGATATCACGATCATTATTACCATACACTTGGTGTAAACATTTTTTATTATTTATTACTAATATTCATTTAGGCAGATAATTATTATAATTAATTAATATATGATACGTTTATGGCTACTAAATTGTTACAATATATATTGTCAACAATCAAACTAATTAATTAATCTATTTAGAGCTGCATTTATTATTGGCTGTTGCTTAGACTTAGTAAAATAAATATCTTCCATCACGGTACCAATATTGCAGATATAATACAGTTTTTATATAAATTAATCTAGAGTGCATCACAGCTTCACCATATGTGAATATTTGATATGGTGAATATTTTATTTACCTCTTTAAAAAAAGAAAAGATTTTGCGTCGGCCGGGAGTCGAACCCGGGTCAACTGCTTGGAAGGCAGCTATGCTAACCGTTATACCACCGACGCACGACTGACTCATCAATGCGTCACGCAATACACATGCTGACGCTCCAACCAATCTCACTACACACTAACGACGTGCTGCCATCTATCGGCACAAATACACGTTTAAATGGAATATTAACGTTTCACCATGTGCATACTAGTGTAAGTTTACACCGCCACCAACCATTAGCAGTTTTCAAGCCGTTACTGTAATTTTACAGTTACTACTTAAAAAACGGTAAACATCTGATATAAACACGTAACGCGAGGTTAAAAAGTTACTGCCACGGCCAGCCCTAGCCCTGTTCACCTTACTCAGAGATGTCAAGTTTGAGAAATGGTTGAGTGGAGCAACACCGGCCGAGGGAGTAAAGCGACCAGCTGCACTTTAAAGGGACAGTAGCCTCTAAGATTTTACTGCATACAACTGTACTTACTGTATAACAAATCGTCTATACCCACACGTATTTGTTACCAGATAGCTAATTTAATTGTTATAATTAATTACACATCAACGCTACGAAATTTGAACGGCGCCATGACACCCGCGACCGTGCTGCCACCCCGAAAAAAGTTGCGTATTTAACAATTTATTTTGCACGTTACAAAACGAGGGCTAATCACAAAAGGGCAATTATACTTATACCTAAATGCTATTTAACCGAACGATATTCATTTTAGGGCAAATTTATCCATATTATAATTGAAACTATATGTCGTTTATAAGATATTACAATCCTTTTGCTTTTAAATGAATAAATAAGAAACACCCTTGGTCTGTAGCCCTTGGGCAAGTGGTTTTGCGCAACTGTATTCAGCTCGTGCCGCTTTTGAGTGGCGCCACCGTCGTGTAATCAAACTGTAGTCGGTTAGTCTTCAAAACTATCTAAAAAAAATATATTCTGATATGTGAATTGAAAGCCTGAAACATTTTAATGTAGCGTAATTATAACCTAAATTAGCTAAAAATAACCCTAGAACCTAGAGTAAACTCTCCCTTTAATCTTACCTGCTCCATCTTGCGATATTTTTTAAAACCCATGTTAATCTTTAATGTTTTTTCTTTTTTTCACCTGTTTTACTTAAATAGACTACGCGACAAATTTTCTATGGTGATATTTGTAAAAATGTTTGTTGCCATTTTTTACATTAAAAGTAAGTACTAACGGGACTAAACGTATCGTCAAATTCTTACCTGATAAGATTGTTTCTCAACTAGTTGAAAATCTAAAAAACCTGGACGATTTTGATATTATGATCCTGACATTAATTGCTTGCTATGGGTTATGTATGAGTCACGAGTGTATGCTTACATCGAACAATATAGTAAAATAGGAAGTATATTAATGCAGCAATTTAACCATAAAAAGTGGACAGAATTACTTGGATTTTGTGAAAAAGTGGAAATATTTTTGTTCGTTTGTACTATTTACGGCTACGCAAACACTGTAAATTTTTCGTACTTCTGCCTCTTACCTTCTTCAGCGTCTGCGTCGCGAGCGAACTGATGACGGCGGACGGGTCAGAGGTCACGCCGGCCTCTACGCTCGACGACACCATGTCCGACGACTCTTCCTGCGACGGCGTCTGTAACACAAGAACGTGCGCGCGTCTGTAACACAGGCGACGATGAAAACATAAGAGCATGCGCGCGTCTGTAACACAGGCGACGATGAAAACA
>NW_014577752.1:58360-59534 GCF_000485595.1 Priapulus caudatus | reverse complement strand
CGTGCGTACATGTACATGTGTGTGTGTGCATGTGTGTGCGTGCGTACATGTACATGTGTGTGTGTGCGTGTGTGTGCGTGCGTGCGTACATGTACATGTGTGTGCGTGCATGTGTGTGTGTGCGTGCGTACATGTACATGTGTGTGTGCGTGCGTACATGTACATGTGTGTGTGCGTGCGTACATGTGTGTGTGTGCGTGCGTGCGTGCATGTACATGTACATGTGTGTGTGTGCGTACATGTACATGACATGTGTGCGTGCGTACATGTGTGTGCATGTGCGTGCGTGCGTGCATGTACATGTGTGCATGTGCGTGCGTGCGTGCATGTACATGTGTGCATGTGTGTGCGTGTGTGTGCATGTCTGCACGTACGCGCACACACACTCACCTGCTTGTGTTTCTTCGACTTCTTCACAGGTTTCAACACGGGTGGCTCTTCCTCCTTCACCTCCTCCTTCCCCGCCGCCGCCGCCGCAGCAGCCGCCGCCGCCGCAGCCACCGCCGCCGCCGCGGCTGCCTCCTCCTTCTTCTTCCTCTTCTTGCCGCGCTTCTGCTGCGCCTGGTAGGAGGAGGTTGGTTGCTCCCCGTATTCTTCGTCGTAGAGGGTGCGGCGACGCTTGTGCACGCGCACTGGTCGCGTCGACGCCGCCGTCGCCCCCGACGACACCGGCGGCTTCACGACGGCGTAGTCCTCCTTCACTCGCGCCACCTATGTGCAGAAATAGTAATTATTAATATTATTTATTATTATATTATTCATATTAAATATTAATTAGGTAATAATGACGTAGGAAGTAAATGTGTAGTAAGATAAACAGATCATGACAATAGTGACAAACATAATAAATAACATATTTATAGAATAAACATTTGAAAAGTAAATAAAATGATATGATAGTAAATATATCAAATATAATTATATATAATCATCATTTTTACGAATTAATGTTAAAATGAATTACAATTTCATTATATTGACCAGGACTGTGTTGGGAATGTCAAAACTAAAACACGGCCGGAAAATCGAGATACGCTGATGACACAATTAGAACTTAGAAGGCAGTTTCAGTTGTCACGTGCACAGGCATTTGGAGCGTTTCAATAAAATATAATGCTAAATAAATACGAAATCTATTTAATACCAAAATTCTCTACTCTCTCTCTCTCTCTCT
>NW_014577752.1:53980-55710 GCF_000485595.1 Priapulus caudatus | reverse complement strand
CACAATTTTTTTTTATAACAAAATCGATCTATCAACAACTGCCCTCCGCAAGTTTGAGTCGTAGGTGCAAGCGTGTCATACACACTGATAAGGCTTAAACAAAAAAGACGTTTGTTTCCGCTAACCCGACCGAGTCCATTTTAAACTGCCGTGTCGAAACTTTTTATTGTGATACTTTTAAATTAAAAATGTTTTTTTTTAAATAAAAAAAATACCAACATGATACCGATCGGTGAATGCATTGATTTGATTTTGAAGTTATTATATGGGCTGTTATAAGTATAAAACAAGTATTGTTAGAATACAAAATAAAATAAAATATATTTGATAAAAAAAAGTTTTGCCTGCCTACCGGGTCCAATTTTTTTTCAGCTCCGTTAGCGGAAACAAACATCTTTTTTTCTTAGGCCTAACTTATAACTATGACATTCGAATAACTAAATCACAATCCAATCTAGATAGGAATCGAAATATGCCACGTCCAAGTAGACTAAAGAGTTAAGGTAAATTTACACCCCTAGAAGTTACGGTAAGGTAAAGTCATCCCCCTTAAGAAGCACACTTACGTCCAAAAAGCGTTGTGTAGCAGTATGTGTGCGTCCGCGTGGAACTGTTCCAGTGTGTGGTACTTCCCTTCCTTAACTAACTAACTAACTAACTAACTAACTAACTAACTAACTAACTAACTAACTAACTAACTAACTAACTAGGATAGACACTTACGTCCGAACAGTACTATGACGTTGTGTAGCAGTATGTGTGCGTCCGCGTGGAACTGTTCCAGTGTGTGGTACTTCCCTTCCTTCCCCTTCTGTTCCATCGTATTGAGGTCCATCGGCATGTAGACGAGAAGCTGGTAAGCCCACATCTCCTCCTCCTTGTTGAAGACTCGGTGAAGGTCCCGCGCCTACGTGAGAAGTAGTAAGTAAGTAAAAACTTTATTTAACGACGATAAAACATGTCAGGTATAGAGACAATAAAATGGCGCGGACCTCTATCTTCCACACGGCCGTCTCACAGCAATAGAACAGTTAAATATTAAATAAATACACAATAAGAGTTGAAGTACTTAGACTAAACGTGAGAGACAGACGTTAGAATCATTCTAGGAATTACATGCACGCGCATGTAGGCGCGTGGAGAGCGAGAGAGAGAAGGGGAGGCAGGAGGGAAAAAGGAGAGGGAGAGAGAGACGAGAGAGAGAGAGAGAAGAGAGAGAGAGAGAGAGAGAGAGAGAGAGAGAGAGAGAGAGACGAAAGAGAGAGAGAGAGAGAGAGAGAGAGAGAAGGAAGAGAAGAGAGAGAGAGAGAGATGAGAGATGAGACAGAGAGAACGAGAGAGAGAGACTGAGAGGACGAGAGAGAAGAGAGAGAGAGAGTGCCGCCGCACCTAGAGCGAGACGAGAGTAGAGAGAGGAGAGCGGCCGAGAGGAGAGATAGAGAGAGTGGCGCGCTACTGAAGGCGAGACACGGAGAGAGAGAGAGAGAGAGCGATTGCGCGGACAGGAGAGAGCAGCAGCATGAAGCAGAAGACCAGGTGTAGGTCCACTCTCAACCTTTCTTGAGAAGCTCTCTCAGCTGTCACTATCTACCCCGCCCTCCCCCCACACCCTCACCATCGCTGTGGGCTGAGTATAAGACTAATCAATATCATTTAATATCGACCCCCTGCACGCTACCGCATACGTTAACGCGCCCTATGCAAAGCCGACACAGCAGCAGGCAGCACCC
>NW_014577752.1:51353-53955 GCF_000485595.1 Priapulus caudatus | reverse complement strand
GAGAGAGAGAGAGAGGAGGAAAAGAGGGAGATAGAGGAGGAGAGGAAGAACGAGACTGAGAGAGACGAGCGCAAAGAGAGAGAGAGACGAGCAGAGGGAGAGAGACGAGAGAGAGGGGCGGGAGAGGAGAGGCGGAGAGAGTGAAGAGCAGGTTACAAAAAAGGGATGTGGACACGCAGGGGTGCAGATTAGAGGAGCAGAGAGAAGAGAGAGACGTGAGCGAGAGAGGAGGAGAGATGTGAGAGGATGATGAAGGAAGAGAAGACGAAGAGGAGGGGGAGAGAGAGAGGACGAGAGAGAGGAAGAGGGAGGGGAGAGAGAGAGGGGGAGAGAGAGGAGAAGGAGAGAGAGAGAGGAGAGAGAGAGAGGAGGGGACGGGAGGGAGAGAGAGAGAGAAGGAGAGAGACGAGAGAGATCAGAGGAGGAGAGAGAGAGAGAGAGAGAGAAGCAGCGAGGAGAGGTTAGTAAAGGATGAGAGAGAAGACAGACAAATAGCTGCGTAAGTCCCACAGTTGACGCCCCCCCCTCCCGCCCGAGTAAGAACTGGCTTAAAAGACCCAGGGTGTAGGTCGACTCTCGACCTCGGTTGGAGGAGGTAGGCTCGAGGCGAGGCGCTGTGCACATGTCCTCCGGCCATCCGCGTCCCCGGCCGCCCGGGACGACAGTCGACCGAGGCGTCGGGCGGCGCGGTGGTGCTGAATCAAGACTAGATCAATATTATTACTCGCCACCATCCACCACCGATCCGTTTAAGCGGCCGCCGAAGCTAGAGCGGAACACTCAGCAGCACCACCACCACACGTAGTAGCAGGTAGCAGGCAGTAGCACAGCACAGCTAGGGAAGCCAGCGAGGCGAAGGGCAAGCGAGCGAAGCAGCGAGCCGCGGGCGAGCGGATGAGCGGCAGCAGCGGAGCAGGGGCGAGCAGCAGCCAGCAAGCAGCGCCAGCAGCGGAGTAGGCAGTGAGTAGGTTCAGTAGTAGTAGTAAGCAGCAGCAGCAGCTATCCAGGTAGCAGTAGACTATAGTAGTAGTTGAGTTCAGTAGTAGTAGCAGCGAGCAGCCAGCCAGCCCAGCAGAGGCAGCAGCAGACGAGCAAGGCCAGTTAGCAGTTAGTAGGATATAGTTAGTAGTCAGTGACGCGCATAGAGCAGACAGTCGTAGTGCACGTGATGTGTCTAGTATAACGTAGCTAGATAGATATGAGTTAGTGCTCATGAGCGGTCTATGCGGACAGGGTACTAGCCGGAAACGTACCCTGGTAACTAATGCTGATAGATTAGGTTTCTAGGGGTTAGGGAGTAGAGTACGGCGACTCCACTAGACTCAGTTAGTGGAGTAGTGAGGTACGGGTCCGGCATATTAAGATAGTACCAGGGCTAATTCGGTTCCGGTATACCGGACCCAGGTTACGTTCCGGCAGTACCCTGGGGGACATAGACCCTTCTAGTAGTATAGTAGTAGTCAGTGTTGATTAGAGAGTCGATGTCATCCTCGCTTACCTTCTCCTTCAGCCGCACGATCACATATCCCAGCAGCTTGTTGAGCAGTCTGGGTTTCATCGTCGGCAACTTGCCGTTCGTCTGCTGCTGAAAATATGGCGAGAAACGAGCGTCAGTCATGGATAAGTGAGATCGAAACGTCCAAGGAACTAAATATAACAAGGAGAGGAAGCGCCGCCATATCTGGCCCAAATCTTTGCCATATTTGGCCATATTGGCTTAGAACAGATTAGTTGTTCTATTGTCTCTGGGTTCGGGTCTGCACAGCCGTTTCAGATGATTATGGTCCAGAGATGGCGTCCTTGAGGCGAAAAGCACACAGCCAATCCGCTTCCTCTCCTTGTTATAATTATTTAGCTCCTTGGGAAAGTCCAGCTGTGCTATGTAGGTCCCAGAAAAAGGGTGTAAAATGGCCGAGGTGCGCTTAGAAAAGTACATGATTAACGTAAACACTCGTGCGTTTTTAGTTTTTGCGTTAACACAAACATTGTAAAATATCCCAAACGACCACAATCATATTTGTAAATGTTTAGGTAAACAGAAACGCACCCGTGAATTGAAGTACGATGTTAGTGAAGAGAATTATAGATCAAAAACCTCGAATAGTGCTATCCTACCCATGTTACAAAAAGGCAGTTTATACCCCATCTTATCTGATCTCAATATGGCGGCAAGGACTTTCCGATATGCAGAGAAGCCAACACATATTTGAAGCAATCTGTAGTTTCTGGCCATGAAATTAGTAGTTCGAGGGTGACGTAGTGACCCGAGTTTGCTAGGGGGGTCCGGCATACCCCCCGGAAAATTTTTTGATTCTGAGATGCAATTTCCTGCATTCTGAGGGTCGAAAATAACAATTAATTGAAAAAAAAAAGACAATAATTGACAAAAAAATTGTTTTTTTCAATCGCAGTGAAATTCGTAGTTTGATACAAACTCGTCGTAGTGGCAGTGGTGCAAAAGGAATAGAAATTCGTATATAAAATACGGATAAATCGTAGTGGTTGGCATCTCTGGATATGGCTTATTGGGAAGAAACCGGGGCAGCCCCCCCCCCCCCCCCCCCACTTTACGCCAGCCATCCCCGGAGCTTATTGTTAGATA
>NW_014577752.1:49137-50871 GCF_000485595.1 Priapulus caudatus | reverse complement strand
TGAGCTTGGCGCGGACCAGTCCCAATTGGTGGTTTCTTTCCGAGGTAGCAGTCATACAGACTATGTCGGACACTGCTTTAGCTTCCTTGTACCAATCACAATTTAAGCGCAAGGGAGCCTTGCGTAATAACCTATGGTGGGACTGTGTATTGAATTATTTTATTATTGCATTGATATTTTATCATTATTGATGCAAATTAAGCTAATAAGTATTAAAAGTGATTCTACATCACCGTAAATAGTAAGAATTAAAAAAAAATATTTCCACTTTTTTGATCACAAAATATACAGTAATTCTGTTCACTTTTTGTGGTTAAATTTGCTGCATTATATTTCCTGTTTACTAATATTGTTCGATGTGAACAATACACTCGTGACTGCATACATAGCCCATAGCAGAGCAATTTAATTGTAGAACATTATAATATCAAATCGTCCAGGTTTTTTTGGATTTTAACTAGTTAGAGAAACAATCTTATCAGGTAAGAATTTTGACGATACGTTTAGTCCGCTTAGTATCTTACTTTTAATGTAAAAAAATGCGAATTTTTTTTTTACAAATTTTACGCCTAGAAAATTCGTAGACGTAAGTCAGCTTTTAACTCTATAGATGTTTAAGTTAATTACTAGGAAAAGCTAGGGATTAGAGATACGTATACAGGGCTCCCAATGGATGTTTTAAAATTTGAGCCAAGACTTGAGCCACCAAGGTTACAAAAGTTACTGTTAGCCACCAATGGAAAACTATAGCCGCTGTTCACTTTATCATATGTGCTAACAAAGGCACACACAGATGATCCGTATCCGAAAATCTAGGTGTACGAAAACATTTCATGACACGACACTGCAATTTTACAATTTCATTAGTCAATTGTAATTGTGCGAGCAGTTAAATCATTCGCCAATTGTACTCACCACTTAATGTAGTAAAATCAAAACTGTTATTTATTTATCGCATTTTGTGAAGCTGGCGAACACCAGCTGCTGCAGTAATTCCCGTATACGATATTACGTATTCGTTCCTCACCTGTCGCTGGGCCTTCACGAGACGCGCCGCGTCCCACAGCTGACGAATCGCGAGCGGCGCCGACTGACGACGCATGTTCGCCGCTGCTGCCATGGTTACGGTTGCCGCTGCGAAGATCGACGCGGTCGGCTAGTCTGACGGGGCGTGTCGTCGCGGGACTGCGAGTCGGGGGACTCTCTAGTTGTTCCCACTTTTCACCTGTGGTTGGATAGATAACAGTTATATGAATTGCTGAGCGAATGTCAAATTTCCATGTGTAACGCTATGATGTTACCTTATTGGGATGTACTATTTATCTGCTAGAGCCTACGGTGCACTTAATCGGAGTTTTAACTGGGCAATTGTGTCTTGTACCACTACCAGATGTTATCTTTATTAATAGATAACAATTACATGAATTGCTGAGTAAATGAAAAATTCCCATGTGTAACGCTATCACATTGCCTTATTGAACGCATTATTTCTTTGATACAATATCATAATATCAGGATTTTATCTGGGCATTTGTGTCTAGCACCAGATGGTATGTTTTGCGCTTCATTGGGAAGTGGCGCTAAAACGATTCACTAAGACAGTGGAAGAGAAAATACAGGATAAACTCTCGCATTTACGTACACCAATAACGCTCATAGGGTCTATGTCCCCCAGGGTACTGCCAGAACGTACCCTGGGTAACTATCTCATATGGTTAGGGTTAGGGTTAGGGT
>NW_014577752.1:40272-46897 GCF_000485595.1 Priapulus caudatus | reverse complement strand
CATGCAGGAACGCTACGATGTGATCGGCGATGTGCAGCGTAGTCACTTTCAAGTCGACATGAGTGTTGCTACGCTGCTAATCGGCGCTAAAGTAGTCGCCAATAGTAAAATCGTAGACCGACCTGAGGGGGCCTTAAGGTGCCTAAAGTGGATTTGCGCCGCCTAAAGGCTAAAAGTAAAGGCCCTAAGCATGCATTATGATAATTTTATCCAAATGTTTACCAATCAATTTAAACACTTTTCGACAACCCACCGTTGCATCACTATCAAAGAAGAGCAAAAGATAATACGTAGCTTAGGGATCATAACCACTACTACAACAATAATGACCGATTAATAGGCCTAGTCTCTCATCGCGCCAGACACCGCTAGGCGTCTAATTCTAATTCTAATTTCTTTATTATGAATAACGTAAATAAATAAAGTAGCAAGCAAATGCCCGCTATCTTCCATTGCTGCACGGGTTTTCTACGTTTTTAAGACACGTACGGTAGTTTACCCTATTCTAGTCGGTTTGATTCTTGCTCTTATATCTGTTTTCCTCACAGCATCTGAAAACATCGGCTACATTATTTCCAACAAAACTTTCGCAGGTGCCTTGCTCGTCACTTAGATGCGCATCACGTGGGTGCGTTGGCCAATGACAACGGCGGCTTAGTAGCCACCACGAGATGTCGCTGCGTACTCATCCACACTGAAAATGATGACGCAAAAAAGTAAACATTAACGAGATCGGACCACTTCGGCTTTTTCCGTCGCCAGTGTTGTCAAATCTGTTTAGCACAATTTTCCGAGAGATGGCGCTACGACATCGACCGCGATTTGAGAACAGCTGATTAGGTTGTTGTTTACAAAGTTATCCTGTTTAATTACTTAATAACGAACATACACTCACCAGAAAATCAATAAACATCTTCAACTGGCACACATGTACATATAAGAAACGACATACCGTAACGAACTTCGATAGAAACGACTAGTAACGAAGTAGAAATGAAGCAAAGATTTTTTGGCCCTCGGGCTCAGTTACTGAGCAGCGAGCTATGGCTAAGAACTTAGGTTGATATCCTTGCCAGCCTTGACACATATATCAATTACTGAACCAGTATTGCTACTAGACTAGCATGAGGCTGATTTCACTTGTGCTGCGGGCTATATCACGCAGTGACGCACGACCTTATGTTCATAAGGTGTCAGACCGGCCACTGCTGAACTGTTGAAGTCCGTTTGCTGTCTGTAAAGAACTGTTGGCTTGAAAATGACTACGGTAAAGAAGATCATAGAATGTGTGCCGAATTTCTCGGAGGGAAAGAATCAAGAGGTAAGACTGAACGCGAATGCTTCCACGTGGCGGAACATGCATATATGACTGGTAGTTACAGCCAATTTTATGCGCTAAGGGGGACAATAATTAATTACTACTTATGGTATATAGATCATGACTGAAAGGTTCTGTTGATTGCTAGTGCAGCTGAGAGCAGAGAGGGTCTGTCCCCCAGGGTACTGCCGGAACGTACTCTGGGTACGGTCCGGTATACCGGAACGTACACTGGTACTATCAAATATGCTGGACCGTACCTCGCCTACTCCACTAACGAGTCTAGGGAATCGCCTACGCCTACTTCCTAGCCCTAACCCTAACTCTAACCATATCAGATAGTTACCAGGGTACGTTCCGGTATACCGGACCGTACCCAGGGTACGTTCCGGCAGTACCCTGGGGGACATAGACCCCATGAGCGCTAGTGCAACCTGCTAAATGGCGGATAGGCTGGGATAAGCCAGAGTTTATTTCCGGTTGGTCTACTCCCATTTCGCCTACGACAAAATTCCTATTTCGCCTACAGCAAAATGCCCAGTTGGCCTACACCCATTTCGCCTATTCCCAATTCGTCTACGCTCAAAATCGACCCCATTCCCATTTCGTCTACGATCGGTTTGTTCACTAAATAATCATTTATAAATAATAAAGTATGGTTTTGATTGGCATACATAGACTACAGGAACCAGAAGAAAACATAGGTACAATTATTGAGAACACAACTTGACAAAAATAGAAAATACAGTAGCATAAAAATGAAACAATGGGAGTAGGTGAAATGGGAATATTGCCGATTCTGGGAGTAGATGAAATGGGAGTAGGTAAAATGGGACGTAGGCAAAATGGGTGTAGGCGAAATGGGAGTAGGCCAACTGGGATGTTACCTAAGCAAGACCATATGTTACTAGGTGGGGGTACAGCGAGAAGCGGGTAGGTGGACTGGATAAGAAGAAAAAAAGAATGATCCTAAAAAAGTAGTAACACATGGAGGAGGTGTTATAGGAGACAAAAACTGGGCAGGAGGAGGAGGAAAAATAAGAGGAGGATGAAGGGTAAGAGGGAGAGAAGGGGGGAGGTAGGGGTGAAGTGAGAGGAGGAGGAGCAGGAAGAGGAGGGGAGGAGGAGGTGAGGAGGAGAAAGAGGAGAAGTGAGAGGAAGAGTAGGCGGGATAGGGGAGGAGCTAGGAGCAACAGGTGGGGTTAAAGGGGGAGAAGGGGAGAAAGAGGAGAAGAGAAATAGGAAGAGCAAGATGGGTATGGGGAGAAAGAGCAAGACAAGTTAGATGAGGAGAAGGAGGAGGAGGGTAAGGGGAGGAGGAGCAAGAAGAGGGGTAAGAAGAGATGGAGGAGGAGGGGTATTAGAAAAAGGAGGAGGGGTAAGAGGAAGAGGAGGAGCAGGACATAAGAGTGAGCTAAAAAAGACACTTTCATATATGTATATATACATTATATCAGGGGTTAATAATGACAAATTTTCTCATTTGTCATTATTGACACAAATTTTTCACATTGTCAATTGTCGCATTTGTCAATGTGACAATTGTTGCAATTGTTTGCTATTGGTGACAGTGTCACATTTGTCATTATTAACCCCTGATTATGTGCATATATGTGATCGTTCCCACGTGTGCACGTACGTACGAGTGCATGCATGTACACATACGTGTTGTACACATGTACATATTGTTCAGTCGTTTGCGACATTGTCATTGATGTGCTGCACTTTAGATCATGTTATGTGAAAAGGCGCAAATATAAATAAAATAAATAAATACGTACGAATCTCTACGGCAGATTCTGCGAGCGATCGCCGACGCGATCAGGGCCGTCGCTGGCTGCACCGTTCTCGACGTTGACCCGGGAGAATCGACCAATCGGACGGTGTTCACCTTCATCGGTTCGCCTGAACGCGGTCGTCCAGGGGGGCGCTAGCGGCGCGAAGAAAGCGTACGGTCTCATCGACATGTCGAAACACTCGGTGAGCTCACGCGCATCGAACATATTAATATAATTTATTAATATTATATAATATATAAGCACTATATAATATATTATTATAAATATATACATATGATTATTATATAAGAATATAGGAGAATATATAATTATAATATTATATAATATGTTATATTATAATAGAGTTGCAGTGTAGCATGCGAGAAGCTTCTGGACAGAAGTATATACCGTATAACTGGCTGAGGCATATTAAAAATATGTTTGTTTGCCCTCACCGACCGACCCGCTAAAAGAGGCGCGTCGAAATTTTTTTTATTGATCTTTTCCGGTTCTTTTTTTTTTAACAATTGTATCACTGTACATTATATAAATAGTGTAGGCAGTACATTATATGTACAAGAAAACAAACATTCAACATAAAAGGTCTTTCCACACAAGCACACCCCGAGCATGTAGACACCATGCTGAATTTGTAAAAAGACCCCTAAAAAAGCCGACCTACCTACCAAATTTTTCATCCTGGGTCAGGTGCAGGCAAACAAAGATTTTTTTAATTGTGGCCGACGGTGTTCCTAGTGTAGGGTCAGAATAGACATTTCTGTGTGAGCAATTAACTACTCCTTTTAATATGTTTTCTAGATTGGTCAAGCTAACCTGGTTTGTAATGTGTTTTTCGTGTGTGTTAATCAATTTGCCGACAGTGTCCCTTTAACTCCTAACTGCTAACCTGGGAATGATATGATCGTTACTCCCTAGGTGTGCCATCTATCAGGGAATATCACACCTTTAACTCCTTTCCTGTTAGTGCAACATCATTGCTCTTAAAGGGTGCATCTATCAGCAGGCATGAGAATTTTCGCACGGATTCGTGGATTTCCGCGGTTTTGGTTTTCATTTTGGTCATTCTTGAGATCGATGCAAAAAAACTAATAAAATTTTTGAACGGTGTACGTTTGCTTGTCAAAATGGACACCATGTTAATTTTTAACTTCATAAAATGTCGAAAAAGTACGTCAAATTTCACACAGAAGTGACGGAACTCCACAATAAATATCGCGGGGTATCTATGTAATTAGGTTTTACCCTATATATCCTCATACGTGCCGAAACTCGGCTGACAGTGGTTCATAGAAAATGATAATTCAATGAACAGTTTCCTCCAAAAATCTCTAAGCCGTTCTCATGCCTGATCAAGGGGAGAACCTATTCTCTAACACCTTTCATCCTCCCTGAAATGACGAATGAAGATGAATGAATTGATGAGGTTGGCGTGTAACTTGTTATTTCGTTAAGAGATTAAGGCTGCCAAAGGTCTATGTCTCCGGGTAGCTGGTATAAGCCGGACGTACCCTGGTACTATCTAATAATGCCGGACCGTACCTCAGCTACTCCACTAATGAGTCTAGGGAGTCGCCTACGGCCTACTCTCTAACCTAACTAACCTAAGCGCTAACCATATCAAATAGTGACCAGGGTCGTTCCGTATACGCGAGCCATACCCCAGGGTACGTTCGGCAGTACCCTGGGGATCGACATAGACTATCAGCGAGATTAAGGGCTCTTAAGGACCTCTAGATTAACATCTTTTAATGACACCTACCTATAAACGCCTTTCATCCGTGCATGATGAACGAATTAAGAAAGAATTAACGAGGTTGGCATGATACTCGTTAATTGGTATAATTGTTTAATTAGGTGCGCATCCTAGGATGGGAGCCTTGGACGTGTGTCCCTTCGTCCCCGTTAAGAACGGAGCGATGGATGTTGCACAGCAGTGTGCGAAGGAATTCGGATCAAAGCTGCTGACGAACTCAGCGTGCAGGTAAGCGAAATACTTTATACAGAGACGCCCCGACTTAGAACAGGTTCGGTTCCGAGCGGTCGTTCGTAAGTCGATTTGTTCGTAAGTCGAACATATGTACGTACGTATACAGTATTGTACAGTAGTGTAGTATATGTACATGTGAACATCGAGTAACCTTGAAGTGTACATAGTGTAAACATATACGTGAACACAGGAGTTGGCGAAAGTCAAAATCAGGGGGGCGATTGTGTCTTTTTATTTACCAATATTGACATTATACACTAATGGACTTCAGGGCAAATTGTTCGTATCATCGAAAGTTCGTAACTCGAATGTTCGTAAGTCGGTGAGTCACTGTACTCTACTTTCTGTTCTACCTTCTATCTCTTGTCTCTCTTTACTTACTACTATATCTACTTTGTCCTCTACACTTTGCTCTCGTTCTTTGCTCTTTACTGCCTGTTGTCTCCTCTCTACTCTCTACTCTCTCCCCTCTCCTCTCCTCTCTACTAGCTCTTTGATCTCACTCTCTATTCTCTACTCTCTACTCTGTCCTTTCTACTTTCTATTCTGACGATATTTTACTATATGGTTAGCCAAGAGATAATTTCAAGAGCTAATAATACCTAGGTATTATTAGCTCAGGCCAAAACAAAATATAGGTGTGGTTACGGTTTCCCGACCGACCCTATTTATTCCCAGCGACCCTAAACATGTTATTGTCAATTTTCTTTAAAGTAAAAAAAAAATTTTAAAAAAATGAATTGGACAGTTCTTGCTTCAAAAGGCACAACTACGCACATCCTTTGGACATGGTTCATAAATAAAATATTTCAAGAAAATAAAATGTTTTCCCTACCTACCTACTCAATTTTTTTGGGCATGTAACGGTAACCACACATATATTTTATTTTGGCCTCATTGTAATATAGATGATATTTTTCACTATATGGTTTTATTCAACATTACATATACTGATTAAGGCTGCTATGTAAATGCAGACGCGTGCATTCCTCTGTTGCACGTGAACATATCCTTTCGATATCCTGCTATCCCCGATCCTATCCTGCTCTTCCAGTCTTCCTGTATGGCTATTCGTCAAAACAGGATTACAGGAAGACGATGCCACAGATACGCTCCGGAGAATACGAGGGACTCAAGGATAAGGTAATGCCCGGGAATGCTCAGTATCACGTGCGATAAAGTTCAGGGGTCAATAATCGCTTAACGTCACAGTGGAAATTCTCCAGTATGGTCTTGCCATCTCATCAAACCTGTTTACCAGTCTACTATAGCTGTCGTGTAATAGCTGTGGAACCTGACCAGCAGTTTAATTACGTTCTTCTGGACTCGCCGTTTTCGATGCACCCGAATTTTTTTTTGCTACGATCGTTTTGCGGGTCATTGAAATTCACGTCACATAATGAATGCGCGAAACTTTCCCGCGACACTGAACTGCATCATGATTAAACACTATCCTAACTCGCTGCACGATATCATGTGTGTGTGTGTGTGTGTGTGTGTGTGTGTGCATGTATGCGTGCG
>NW_014577752.1:31138-40247 GCF_000485595.1 Priapulus caudatus | reverse complement strand
CAACAATGATAAATCACTTCGGTTAACTTACGCTATTCCGATGTTCAACAAGGAAACAGGCCTTTACTAATTGCTCACGATTTCAGAGTAAAGTCGCGAACTTCTTTCCTTCGCAATATCGCCATAGAAGTTAGTTTTACCCTTGTCAGCATCCATCGTTACAGAGGCGTCAGTCTTAAGCTAGCAGCAGATTTCAGCCTTATTTATTATCTCGAGGTGAAACGCGAAAACTACTGCAAAAGTGAATTTCATGGGCTGGATCGAAAAATCAGTCCGGAATAGCGGCCAAAAATATCAAAGTACTCTTACTAAGGATGAATTATTGCCATGAAAACAAAGTTCTGCAAACGAGGATAAGTCTTCGGAAAGCGACTATTGACAAACAAAAGGTCTGTTACTTGATATTTTTGTTGGATATACGCCCCGTCACGCCCTCAGTGTCTACTCGATTCACCGATCCAGTGCACAACAAAAATTGCAACAGTTTTTAGCAAGGTGTGACTCGCGACGTTAACGCCCACACTTCAAAAGATTAGCAAAGCAGAGTTAATAAGTGCTGCCATGCGGACAAGTATCCATGCAGCCTTCGCTTCACCTCGAGTCCTTACTACATCTTCCCTCCTACCACCTGTGTGTGGGAGATAAGGGGCTACACGGGTAGAGCTAGTTGCATCCCTGCTTAGCCGGACGAGTATATAGTCACACAGTCATATAATACGATAGATATTATATATGCTATGACCACTGGTTGCGTCAACGCAAGTCTAGGTCTGTAAGCCTATGCATGCACTTATGCTCAATTATAATAAGGCTGTTGCTCGCTGCGACGGTACCGTACGCCCGAAATTTTTTCTCTTCACTCACTGGTAGTGATGCAGCCCGCCATGCTATGGCCGAATAATAACTACGTTTGCTTTTGGTACGATATTATATATACGATTTTATAGCAGATAATATACGAATAACGCCTACCCTAACCTAACCTAACCCTTAACGCCTAACCTAACCCTAACGCTAAACCCTAAGCCTAACTCTATTGAAATTAATCAAATTTAATTTTTAATTGTTGTAATAATTTTAATTAATAAAAGATTGTTTTATTTTTTATTTAAGAAATGTGTAAATAAATAATGTTAATATTTGACGTTAATTGGAAAAAAGAATGTTAAGCAGATAAAGATAGCAAAAATAGCAGAAAACAGGAAATAATTAGAAAAGGCGATGGGGATTTGCGATCCCGCGACGCATTCATTACTTGGGCAGCGCTCTAACCAAGTTCGCTGCCTGCACATATTGCAAATTAAATACTTTGATGTGGCTATGTATATCGCAGCAACAAACAAGCTACCAATCAGCGTCAGTTACCGTCAGTACCGTGACTTTAAGAGAAAATATGAATCGGCGACTGGGCTACGTCGGGAAGCCAACAGCCTTACTAAAATTTTATCAAATGTTTAGGTCTACCAATGCAATTTAAAACATTTTCGAACAACCCACCGTCTTGGCATCACTATCAAGAAGAGGCAAAAAGATAATACGTAGGCTAGCTGGATCCATACCACTACTACGACAAGATTGTACCTATAACAACAATAATGACGATTATTAGAGTCTCTCATCGCGCGCGAGACCAGTGATCACCGCTAGGCCTATTCAGTATTCTAATTTCTTTATTCATGAATAACGTAAATAAAAAAGTAGCAAGCAATGCCCGCTATCTTCCATCGGCCGCACGCGGTTTTCTACGATTACTTAAGACACGTACGGTAGTTTACCCCTATGGCTAGTCGGTTTGATTCTTCTCTTATATCTGTTTTCCTCACAGCATCTGAAAACATCGGCTACATTATTTCCGAACAAAACTTCGGCAGGCTGCTTGCTCGTCACTTAGATGCGCGCATCAACGTAGGGCGGCGTTGGCAATGACAACGCGCCTAGTAGCCAGCAACGAGATGTCGCTGCGTACTCAATCCAACTGAAAAATAGATTGACGCAGAAAGTAAACATTAACGACCCATAGTCAGTTGTATATAATAAATTAATAAGTATAATAGTTAATAGTAATTGTACTAATAGTAGCTATTATACAACTCTATGTACGACCCGTTTTGTGATATATTCCCTTGCGTAATTATCCAATTTTTCATGAATTCAAAATTTTTATTCGTATTGGCAATGTATTGTATCTATGAATGGATAATTGCAAATAAATAAATAAGCAAAAGTAAACAAAATAAACGAGCTCGGAACATATACAAGGAACAATTTCTATCCGTCGCATGTGTTGTCAAATTCTGTTTAGCCCCACAATTTTCGAAAGATGGCAGGCTACGACATCGACGGCGATTTGAAGACAGCTGATTAGCGGTTGTGTGTTTACAAAGGTTATCCTGTTTAATACTTAATAACGAACATACACGCACAGAAAAACAATAACATCTTCAACTGGCACAACGCATTACATAAAGAAAACGAGCATAGCCGTATGACGAACTTCCATGAAAATCGACTAGTAACGAAAGTAGGAATAAATCAAGATTTTTTTGGCCTCGGGCTCTCAGTTTACTGAGGCCAGCGAGCTATGGTAAGAACTTAGTTGATATCCTTGCCAGCCCTTACACGATTAGTCAATTATGAACGCAGTATTGCTACTTAGACTAGGCATGAGCGCTTGACTTCACCTGTGCTGCGGGCTATATCATCGCAGTGACGCACGACCTTAATGTTCATAAGGTGTCAGACCGGCCACTGCTGACTGTTGAAGTCCGTTTGCTGTCTGTAAAGACTGTTGGCTTGAAAATGACTACGGTAAAGAAGATCATAGAATGTGTGCCGAATTTCTCGGAGGGAAAAGAATCAAGAGGTAAGACTGAACGCGAATGCTTCCACGTGGCGGAACATGCATATATGACTGGTAGATTTACAGCCAATTTTATGCGCTAAGGGGACAATAATTAATTACTACTTATGGTATATATAGATCATGACTGAAGGTTCTGTTGATTTCTAGTGCAGAGCTGAGAGCAGAGAGGGTCTGTCCCCCGGGTACTGCCGGAACGTACTCTGGGTACGGTCGGTATACCGGAACGTACCACTGGTACTATCAAATATGCTGCGACCGCTACCTCGCCTACTCCACTAAACGAGTCTAGGAATCGCCTACGCCTACTTCCTAGCCCTAACCCTAACTCTAACGCATATCAGATAGTTACCAGGGTACGTTCGCGGTATACCGACCGCTACCCAGGGTACGTTCCGGCAGTACCCTGGGGGACATAGACCCCATGAGCGCTAGTGCAACCTGCTAAATGGCGGATAGGCTGGGATAAGCCCAGAGTTTATTTCCGGTTGGCCTACTCCATTTCGCCCTACGACAAAATTCCTATTTCGCCTAGCAGCAAAATGGCCAGTTGGGCCTACACCCATTTCGCCTATTCCAAATTCGTCTACGCTCAAAATCGACCCCATTCCCATTTCGTCTACGATCGGTTTGTTCACTAAATAATCATTTAGTAAATAATAAAGTATATGTTTTGATTGGCATATCATAGACATACAGGAAACCAGAAGAAAACATAGGTACAATTATTGAGAAGCACAACTTGACAAAAATAGAAAATACAGTAGCATAAAAATGAAACAATGGGAGTGAGCGAAATGGGAATATTGCCGATTCTGGAGTAGATGAAATGGGAGTAGGTGAAATGGGACGTAGGCAAAATGGTGTAGTCGCGCAAATGGAAGTAGGCCAACTGGGATGTTACCTAATCAAGACATATGTTACTAGTGGGGGTACAGCGAGAAGCGGGTAGGTGGACTGGATAAGAAGAAAAAAAGAATGATCCTAAAAAAGTAGTAACACATGGAGGAGGTGTTATAGGAGACAAAAACTGGGCAGGAGGAGGAGGAAAAATAAGAGGAGGATGAAGGGTAAGAGGGAGAGAAGGTGGAGGTAGGGTGAAGTGAGAGGAGGAAGGAGGAGGAAGAGTAGGGGAGGAGGAGGTGAGGAGAGAAAGAGCGAGAAGTGAGACAGGAATAGTACGCGGATAGGGGAGGAGCTAGAGCAACAGGTGGGTTAAAGAGGGAGAAGGGGAGAAAGAGGAGAAGAGAAATAGGAAGAGCAAGATGGTATGGGAGAAAGAGCAAGACAGGTTAGATGAGGAGAAGGAGGAGGAGGGTAAGGGAGAGGAGCAAGCAGAGGGGCGTATTAGGAAAAGGAGGAGGGTAAGAGGAAGAGGAGGGGCAGGACATAAGAGTGAGCTAAAAAAGACCTTTCATAAGATATATAATAATATATATATATATATATATATATAAAATATATACATTATATCAGGGGTTAATAATGACAAATTTTCTCATTTGTCATTATTGACACATTTGTTACGTTGTCCAATTGTCACATTTGTCATTATTAACCCTGATTATATGCATATATGTGATCGTTCCCACGCGCGCACGTACGTACGAGTGCATGCATGTCCACATACGTGTTCTGTACACATTTACATATTGTTCAGTCGTTTGCCGACATTGTCATTGAGTGCGCTGCGCTTTTGATCATGTTATGCTAAAAAGGCGCAAATATAAATAAAATAAATAAATACGTGCGAATCTCTACGGCAGATTCTGCGCGAGTCGATCGCCGACGCGATCAGGGCCGTCGCAGGCCTGCCACCGTTCTTGACGCGAACGGCGAGAAATGCGACCAATCGGACGTGTTCACCTCATCGGTTTCGCCTGAACGCGGTCGTCCAGGGGGCGCTAGCCGGCGCGAAGAAAAGCGTACGGTCTCATCGACATGTCGAAACACTCCGGTGGCAGTCGCAGCGGAACTTAATATATTATATAATATTATATAATATATAAGATATATAATATATATACATATATATATATACATAATATATTATATAAGAATATAGAGAATAATATATAATATATAATATTATTATAATATTTATATTATATAAGAGTTTGCAGTGTACATGCGAGAATCTTCTCGACAGAAGTATAACGTATAACTGGCTGAGGCCATAATAAAAATATTATTTGTTTGCCCTCATCCGACCGACCCGCCAAAAAGGGGCCAACTCGAAAATTTTTTTATTGATCTTTTCCGTTCTTTTTTTTTTACAAATTGTATCACTGTACAAATGTTATATAAATATGTAGGCAATACATTATATGTACAAAGCAAAACAAACATTCAACATAAAAGGTCTTTCCACACAAGCACACCCGAGCATGTAGACACCATGCTGAATTTGTAAAAAGACCCCCCCAAAAAAAGCCGACCTACCTACCCAAATTTTTCAGCCTGGGTCAGGTGCGGGCAAAACAAAGATTTTTTTAATTGTGGCCTGACGGTGTTCCTAGTGTAGGGTCAGAATAGACATTTCTGTGTGAGCAAATTAACTACTCCCTTTTAATATTTTTTCTAGATCGGTCAAGCTAACCTGGTTTGTATGTGTTTTTCGTGTGTGATAATCAAATTGCCGACAGCATGCCTTTAACTCCTACTCCTAACCTGGGAATGATATGATCGTTACTCCCTAGGTGTGCATCTATCAGGGAATATCACACCTTTAACTCCTTTCCTGTTAGTGACAACATCATTGCTCTTAAAGGGTGCATCTATCAAGCAGGCATGAGAATTTTCTGCGGATTCGTGGATTTCTGGGTTTTGGTTTTCATTTTGGTCATTCTTGAGATCGATGCAAAAGACGAATAAAAATTTGAAGGTGTACGTTTCTTGTCAAAATGGACACCATGTTTAATTTTAACTTCATAAAATGTCAGAAAAAGTACGTCAAATTTCACACAGAAGTGACGGAACTCCAGATAAATATCGCAGGGTATCTATGTAATTAGGGTTTTACCTTATCCTCATGCGTACCGAAACTCGTTGACAGTGGTTCATAGAAAATGATAATTCAATGAAACATTTCCTCCAAAAATATCTCAACCGGTTCTCATGCCTGATCAAGGGGAGAACCTTTCTCTAACACCTTTCATCTCTCCCTGAATGACGAATTAACGATGAATGAATTGATGACGTTGGCGTGTAACTTGTTAATTCGTTAAGAGATTAAGGCTGCCAGGGTCTATGTCTCCCCGGGTACTGGTATACCGGAACGTACCCTGGTACTATCTAATATGCCGAACCGTACCTCGCCCACTCCACTAATGAGTCTAGGGAGTCGCCTACGCCTACTCTCTAACCCTAACTAACCCTAACCCTAACCATATCAGATAGTTACCAGGGTACGTTCCGGTATACCGGACCGTACCCAGGGTACGTTCCGGCAGTACCCAGGGAGACATAGACCCTATCAGCGAGATTAAGGGCTGTTAAGGGACCTCTAGATTAACATCTTTTAAGGACACCCTACCTATAACGCCTTTCATCCCTGCATGATGAACGAATTAAGAAAGAATTAACGAGGTTGGCGTGATACTCGTTAATTCGGTTATTAATTTTTTAATTAGGTGCGCATCCTAGGATGGGAGCCTTGGACGTGTGTCCCTTCGTCCCCGTTAAGAACGCGACGATGGATGATTGCACACAGTGTGCGAAGGAATTCGGATCAAAGCTGGCTGACGAACTCGACGTGCCAGGTAACAGAAATACTTAAATACAGAGACGCCCCGACTTACGAACAGGTTCGGTTCCGAGCGGTCGTTCGTAAGTCGATTTGTTCGTAAGTCGAACATATGTGCGTACGTATACAGTATTGTACAGTAGTGTAGTATATGTACGTGTGAACATCGAGTAACCTAGAAGTGTACATAGTGTAAACATATACGTGAGGAGTTGTCGAAAGTCAAAATCAGGGGGGCGATTGTGTCTTTTTATTTACCTATATTGACATTATTCACTAATGGACTTCAGGGCAAATTGTTCGTATCATCGAAAGTTCGTAACTCGAATGTTCGTAAGTCGGGGAGTCTCTTGTTTCTGTTTGAGACTCTACTTTCTGTTCTACCTTCTATCTCTTGTCTCTCTTTACTTTCTACTATATCTACTTTGTCCTCTACACTTTTCTCGGCTCTTTACTGTCTCCTCTCTCCTCTCCTCTCTACTCTTTTATCTCACTCTCTATTCTCTACTCTCTACTCTGTTCTTTCTACTTTCTTCTCTCTCTCTCTCCTCTCCTCTCTACTCTTTTATCTCACTCTCTATTCTCTACTCTCTACTCT
Organism: Priapulus caudatus; assembly: GCF_000485595.1. Classification (NCBI taxonomy): domain Eukaryota; kingdom Metazoa; phylum Priapulida; class Priapulimorpha; order Priapulimorphida; family Priapulidae; genus Priapulus; species Priapulus caudatus. The sequence goes on along the minus strand of NW_014577752.1, from coordinate 33,044 downwards.
GTTCTTTCTACTTTCTATTCTGACGATATTTTACTATATGGTTATCGAAGAGATAATTTCAAGAGCTAATAATACCTAAGTATTATTAGCTCAGGCCAAAGCAAAATATAGCTGTGGTTACGGTTTCCCGACCGACCCTATTTATTCCCAGCGACCCTAAACATGTTATTGTCAATTTTCTTTAAAGTAAAAAAAAAAATAAAAAAAATAAAAAATTGGGCATACACAGGTGCACGATTTATCGATCGTCTACTGGCAGCGGTTGGCAGCAATACCACGTTATTGTTTTTGCCGAAGGGTAGACTGGTACCGGCTTCACGCTCCGCTAGACAATGCACACGCTCTGCGATAAACAGTGCGGCCGCGAACCAGTCTAGCCAGAGGCACCGACGGCAATTACAGAAAGGGGCAAGGCAGGCCACTGCCGTCGGTCGGGTTGGATTTTCAGGGGCAGTACGGCGATTGGTACGGCGTCGGTGCCGTCAGTTAATTCGAGCCCTGGATAGTACCAGGGTACGTTCCGGTATACCGGACCGTGCCCAGGGTACGTTCCGGCATATTAGATAGTACCAGGGTACGGTCCGGTACAGGGTACGTTCTGGCATATTAGATAGTACCAGGGTACGTTCCGGCAGTACCCTGGGGGACATAGACCCTCTCAGCTATAATAACGTTAAGGTTTGAGTTTAACGGTTAACGCTGTTCTGCTCTCTTTCCACAAAATAGAATACCAGATTAATTACTGGAAATGTGTTGACAATTACTTTTCATTCGAACAATGCAATCAATACATCATTTAGGATTAATGTAACACTGATTACTTTCACAAGTTAAACTCACGTAACCCCAACTCAACTTTAAGGTAAGTAACCACCTGAATAAACCGTAAATTCTCTCTCTGGGTGAATCACATGGGGGGCAACTCCATGGTGAAACGATCGGTTCTTGTTACATCCTAGATACAATAATGTAACCCAACAAGAGTAGGGTTACAACGCGAGCCTATTCTTTTCTTTGGAGGTTATGATGCCCTATCGGTAAATATCGGTAAATTTTCATACAAAATATCGGGAATTTCGGTAAATTCTCAGACTGATCATCACATATAGAGCTGAAATATCAATAATAGACAATTGACTCCATTTTTCTCCACTGGCCCATTGGGCTTGTTCATTTACCAGTTTCATTGGCCCCACGGAAAATTTACTGGCCTCGGATACCGGGCCAGTGGTTAATTTCGCAGACTGTGTTTAGAATAAACCCAGTTAGGCAGTTCTAGTCTCGAAAAACCATAAAACCGCCCTGAATGAATCACTCAGGGGCTCCTCCAAAGAAAAAAATAGGCTCGCGTTGTAACCCTACTCTTGTTGGGTTACATTATTGTATCTAGCTACAACCTAGTCCGAGCCCGTGTCTATCTCAATCACGGAAAGCCACCTCCAGTTTGGAGGTGCCACTTATAAGGTCAAACAAAAAAATACCTTTGGTTCGGGTCACATGGATTGTGAAAATTAGGGTAGGTAGGTAGGTATAACATTTTTTTTTCTTTTTCATTTTTTTCCTGCAAAAACATGGGTAGGCAGGAATATCATTTTTTTTTTCACAAGTTAAATATAGGGTATACAGCTTGAAATGCAAAAGCCACGAGATGCAAATGACTTGCAGTTGCAAATGACACCTGAATAGTAGTGTTAGGAATCGCTCCAAAAACGGAGCTCGATTAATCGTCCCTTTGAACGAGCGAGTAACCGAAGTGTAAACGGCTCTGCGGCCGCGTATAGCATGATAGCATGCGTATACTATATAGTACGCGATCGATCGCGTACATTCATCAAAAGCGGCCCGCTGTGGTTTTGTGTTGTTGGTGGGCTGTTTTGGTAGGTCTTGTTGTTGTGTTTTTGAATTT
>NW_014577752.1:23638-31113 GCF_000485595.1 Priapulus caudatus | reverse complement strand
CTCTTCTCTTCTCTTCTCTCAGTGCTACCGCTCCCTAGCTTGCTCTCTCTCTCTCCTCTCTCTCTTCTTATCTCCTCTTCTTCCTCGCCTCATCTACTCATCGTCTATGTACTCCTCTCTACATCTCTCCTCGTCGCGTCGCTGTACTCACTTATATACTCTCTCACTCTCTTCTCTCTTTTGCTCTCTTCTCTCTCCTGACTCGTCTCTCTCTCTCTCTCCCGTGGGGCAGCCTACAGCTGCTTCTCTTCTCCTTCCTCGCGAGTCCTCTCTCTCTCTCTCTCTCTTTTCTCTCCTGTCTCTCTTTCTCTCTCCTCTCTCTACTCTTCTCAACATCCGCTCTCTCTCTATCTTCTCTCTCCCGATTCTCTCTCTCATACTCTCTCTACTCTCCGTTCTCTCTTCTCTCTCCATTCCTCTCTCGCTCTCTTCGCTCTGCTCTTCTGTCTCTCTTCTCTTCCCGCTCTCTCTCTCTCTCTCTCTCCTCTCTCTCTCTCTCTCGCCTCTCTCACTCCCCTCATCCCTCTCTCTCTCTCTCCTCTCGCCATTCTCTCTCTCTCTCATGCTCACTCGACTCTCTTCACTCTCACTCACTCTCTCTCCTCGCTCTCTCCTGTGGCTCTCCTCTGTCTCTCTATCTCTCTCTCTGCACTCCCCTCGCTCTCTCTTCTCTCTCTTGCTCTCTCTGTCTCTCTCTCTCTCTCTCTCTCTCCTCTTCTCCATCTACTCTCTCTCTCTCTCCTCATCTTCTCTCTTGTCTCCGCTCTCGCTATCACTCTCTTCTTGGCTTTTTGACTCTCTCTCTCTCTCTCTTCTGCTGGCTCTCTATCGCGTATTTCTCTCTCTCTTCATTCTCTCTCGCTCTCTCGGACTCTTCTCTCTCTCTCTCTCTCTCTTCTCTCTCTCTCTCTCTCTCTCTCTCTCTCGGCTCTCTCTCTCTCAATAATCCTCTCTCTCTCTCTCCCGCCACCCTCATACTCTCTTTCTTATCTCTCTCTCTCTCTCTTCTCTACTCTCTCACTCTCCTCTCTCTGCATCTGCCCTCTCTCTCTCTGCTTCTTCTCTCCTCTTCTCTCTGCTACTCTCTCTCTCTCTCTCTCTTCCTTCTCTCTCTCTCTTTCTCCGCTCTCTCTCCTCTCCTCTCTACTCTCGTCCACTCCTCTCCTCTCTCTCTCTCTCGTCTCTCTCTCTCTTCTCTGCTCTCTCTCTCTTCACGTCTCTCAGCCTCTCACCACACCTCCTCTCTATATCTCCTCCAGCTCCGAGCCAGCCAGGTTCTCTCCTCTCGTTCTTCTCTCGTTCTCTCTCCTCCAAGTTCTCTCGCTCTCTTCTTTCTCTCCATCTCCTCTCTCTCTGCGCCTCTTTCTCTTGTTCTCTGCTCTCGGCTCTCCTCTCTCATCTCAGCTCTCTCTCTGCCCCGGCCCTCTCCCTAGCACATGACCCTCTCTGTCTCTCTCTCTTCTCTCAATTCTCTCTATATCTCATGTCTCTCCTTCTTTCCCCCTCTCTCGCTCTCACCCTCTCCTCTCTCTCTTTCTCATCTCCCTCTCTCTTCTCTCTCTCTCGCCTCTCTCTCTCTCTTCTCTCTCGCTCTCTCTCTCTCTCTCGCTCTCTCTCTCTTCCTCTCTCGCCTGACCCTTCTCTCTCTCTCTCTCTCTCTCTCCTCTCCTCTCTCTCTCTCTCATCTCTCTCTCTTCTCTCTCTCTCTCTCTCTCTTCTTCTCTCTCTCTCGTCTCTTCTCCGGTCTCTCTCTCTTCTCTCTCTCTCCTCTCTCTCTCTCTCTCTCTCTCTCTCCTCTCTCTCTCTCTCTCTCTCTGCTCTCTCTCTCTCTCTGCTTCTCCTCTCTCTCTCTCTCTCTCTCTCTCTCTCTCTCTCTCTCTCTCTCTCTTCTCTCCTCTCTCTCTCTCTCTCTCTCTCTCTCTCTCTTCTCTCTGCTTCTCTCTTCTCTCTCCTCACCTCTCTTCTCTCTCTCTCTCTCCTTCTCTTTCTCTTCTCTCTCTCTCCCTCTCTCCCTCTCTCTCGCTCTACACTCTTCTCTCTGTCTCTCTCGCTCCTCTCTCTCAGTCATTCTGTCTCTTTCTACTCTCTCTCTCCTCTTCTATTCGTGTAATTTTCTTTCCCTCTCTTCTCTCTCTCTCTCTACTACTCTCTTCTATCCATCGTCTCTCTCTCTCTTCTCCCTCTCTCTCTCTCTTCGCTCTCCCAATCTCTCTGCTCTCTCCGTCTCACTCTCCCCTCTCCTCTCTGCTCTCTGTCTCTCCCTTTCTCTCTTTCTTTCTCTGTCTACTCATCTCTCACTCCACCCCCTCTCTTCTCTTCTTATCTCTTCTCTTTTTCTCTCTCTCCTCTCTCTCTCTCACTCTCATTCTCCCTCTCTATCTCTCTCTCTTCTCTCTCCTCTCTCTCTTCTCTCTCTCTCTCTCTCTCTCTCTCATCTCTCTCTTCTTCTTATTCTCTCTCTCTCTCTCTCTCTCTCACCTCTTTCTCTCTCTCTCTCTCTCTTATCTCTCCTCTCTCTCTCTCTCTCTCTCTCTCTCCTCTCTCTCACTCTCACTCTCCCCCCTCTCTCTCTTTCTCTCTCTCCTCTCTCTCTCTCTTCACTCTCTTTCTCTCTCTCTCTTCTCTCTCTCGCTCTCTCTCCTCTCTCTCTCTCTCCTCTCGCTCGTCTTACTCTCTCTCGCTCTCTCTCACTCTCTCTCACTCTTTCTCTTCTCCCCCTCTCTGTTCCGATTCCTCTCCCTCTCTGTCTCTCTCTCATCTCTCTCTTCTCTCTCTCTCTCTCCTTCTCTCTCTCTCTCATCTCTCTCTCTCTTCTCTCTCCTCTCTCTCTTCTTTCTCTCTCTCTCTCTGTCTCCTCTCTCTCTGGTCTCTCTCTCTCTGCTCTCTCTCTCTCTCTCCATTCTCTCTCTGTCTCTCTTCTTCTCTCTCTCTCTCTCTCTCTCTCTCTCTCTCTCTCTCTCCATTCTCTCCATCCTCTCTTCTTCTATATCCCCCTATCTTCCTCTCTCAACGTCTCTATATCTCTCTCTCCATGTTACTCTCTAGTTCGTCAAACTATGGAATATCCTTCCTTTAGTAATTGATATCGTTCCCAAATTGGGAGATAAACAATAGAGATAATTGACATCATCCCTTCTCTCTCGCCCTCCCTCTCTCTAATTACCTACCACTGTATTTTTGTTCACGTAATTCCATTATTTAATTTTATTTATTATATTTATTTCATAATTTATATAAATTTATTAATTTTTATTATTTCTAATTATAATATATTTTATTTATTAAATTTATTTAATTTAAATTCCATTCACCACCACTTAATTCCATTATCGTGTCTCCGTATCGAAAACATCATCCTTAATCCCCTCCCCTCTCTCTATCCCTTTCCACAGGAGCTGAATCTTCCCGTGGTGGGATCACAGATTGTCGGACTCATCCCGCTCGCTCCGATCCTGGAAGCTGCGGATTACTACATCCGGGAGGAGGATCTGTTTGTGCTGGAGGAAGAACAGAAGGTGAAGCTGGCAATAGATCGCCTCGGTCTCAGCGCGATGGCGCCGTTCAATCCCAAGGAGAGGATAGTAGAGTAAGTTTGAACTCTTCTGCGTGCGATAACTTGTATTGCACTTCTTACGTGCGCGGTGCGCATGTTTCTTTTCGAACGATCCGTCTCTTTTTCTGTATTTATTTCTCGCTTTCTCTCTCTCTCTCTCTCTCTCTTTCTCTATTCTGTCTCTCACCTTCTCTCTCTCTCTTTCTCTATTCTGTCTCTCACTCTTTCTCTGTCTCTCTTTTGCACCCTCTTCATTTCTCTCGGTGTCTCTTTCTGTCTCTCTGCCTGTTTCTCTTCATTCTCTTTTTCTTCCTTTGTATAAAATATCATTAATAGATCAAATAGATAAGAAATCGATAGATTTATTTCACTCCTGATAGTATTGATTAAGTATATGCTCACTTTCATCTTCGTTTTAGTTACATTGCAGCAGACCCAGGTTTATTTCACTCCTGATATTATTGATTGGGCATATGAAAACAATTGAAGACATTTGTCTTCGTTCCTTGTTTACCTACGATTATTGATTTACCATCTGTCACGTTCAGTAATGTATCTGATGTTTATGTTTTCTACCACCAGGTGTCAGTAGTAGTACCACCACAGCCATAATGTAATGCCAACGCAGAATAAATATTAAGTAGGTCTCAGGGGAGATAGTGGAATATAGAAATAAGTTGTGGATATAGGAAATCAGTTAATTCCCTACCCCTATTATCCTAACCCTAACCCTACCCTATCTAAATAAACAAAATTAGTCAAAATAATAAAAATAAAATAAATTAAGAGCAACAAAATTAGACCAATCAGAGCCGTTCCCTAGCGGAATCACTAACTATCCCTTAGCCAAATATCAATAAATATTGTCAACTTTGAAATGCCATACAGAATCATGAGAGACTGACGCCAGACCATGTATATCTTATTGCCCCACCGATTATTTCATTATCTACGATCACATGCCGCGTCTATACATCCGACAATCCACTCCTTTGTTCTTCGTTTAGCTACATTGCAGCAGATCCGGATGGAGTGTTAGTGAGCAAGACGGTTAAGGACTTCATACTGCGGTGGGAGCGCGCACAGCCGCTCCCAGGAGAGGTGCTCCGTCGCTGCCGTCGTCGCCGCCCTGGTGAGCGACGGGGGAAACGCGTGCGGTATTACGAAAGCGGTTGTGAAAGCTGAATCGTGCTACAATATTATTGAATAATTAATCACACATTTTTCCGGAAATAGCCGAATGGTTGATAGATAGGGCGCAACTTCGGGGATCGCTCGGGTCCATAATACAGCATTTTACACATGTATGAACGCATGTGAACCCTAACCCTAATGCCTAACTTAATCCTAACCTAACCCTAAACAGGAAAAAATAAAAAAATTTAAAAATAAAAAATTAAAACAGATGCGGATTTCGACACAACAACCTATCAAAAGAAGCGCGGACTTTACGTGGCTCGGCTATTCAGCATTATAGAAAATTAGGCACATGATCATATGTAAATAAGCAAATACCCTGGTATCGTAAATATAGGCTAGTGCATATCGATTTCTCGTATCCCTGCGTGCATGATAATCTGTCTCGCAGTCAATTCCACTTCTGTCTCTAGTGTGAAAATTAATAAAAACTTTTATTATAATTACATTACATTTCATTGATTTGAAGCAATAATAAAAGAAGAGAGCCAATTGAACTAATAAAAACATTGCATAGCAATGACATTAACACAACTTCACACTTTACGATCATATCATTACACTGCGCAAACACTTACTGCCTAAGACACTAGCGAATGGGGATGGCGCCCTCTCCTATGGTTTCACGCGCGTAATGTCGCACTCATCTGACCACTCCGAGTAGTCCAGCCAGATCCGCCAGAGAGAGCAACCAGATGAGCAGAGATTGACAGCTCACCCACGCCGCGCTGCTTACTGTCATCAGTATACGTCATGCGGATTGCTATAAGTTGCCGTTCTGTACAACAATCTCTAGGATACACTAAAACTTTAATTTTTTTATTTTTTTTTCCTCTTTGTATCTATATTTTGTACCGTGTTAACTGTCTTAGGCAATGGTACTTCTCAGTGCCACTTACCATAAATCTTTAGTCCATCAACTCATAATTCTACAATATGCTGGCGCTCTGAAATCGCCAGCGCTAGCTGGAAATTCTATTGAAATGGATAACTACATAGAATATGCGTACACAAAAATGCGCACGCACTAGAGACGTTACGTCGCACAACTGTTCGCGTCAGTTGCAGCAGCCCCCAACGCCATACGGTGTAACGTCACAGATTTCTTAAATGCTCTGCCGGCGCGGTCGGGCGCCCTCGCGGCGATGGCGCTCGGACCAGCTGACGTGCACGGGCCACAAGAAGTTTGTGAGTGCGACGTCGGGACCGTGCCTGACAGTCTGAGGGAGCCCTGCCGACGTTTCACGAGAATCCGAAGACGTCATCGATTCGATGATCGACTCGAGCCTTGGGAACCACGCGATCCGAGACCCCATTTCCAACGATATAGCGGATCTCTTGCCACCGTGCCGCCCCGCCTGATAGCACTCTTAACGGCCCGGCAGACAGCACCCGCAGTGTTGCTACCGACCAATACTCCGAGGCATATGTGAGCGCTCCGACAGTACAAGCGGTAGGAGCGTTTGATAAGTGGTGAGCGTGCGGACCGGCGGCGTCCACGAGCAGGCCATGCCGAGCGCACGAGGACGGCCAGCGCTACAACTTTCGCGCCACAAATTTTTCGCCAGAGAGGATATGCCGCACTAGTCGCTTTGCACGCATTGACAGATCGCTAGCGCAATCGTACTACGGTGATCTTCCAAGAGGGTTGATTGAAAACAGGAAGGGTCGTAGAGAGGAGGGGAAGGCTAGAGTACTTTGGCGCTGTGCCACTAGTTGTTAGTGGGAGAAGGGAGGCGCGCGCATGATAAGAGAAGTAGTATGGAACGGGGCGCGGTATGAAAGGTCGGCATGCAGAAAGATGGGAGGGCTGAGATGTGAGCTGTGGGCTCAACTGCTGAACTTGGCCGAGTCGGGATAGGTGGAAGAATGGGCAGGTGGGCAGCGGGCGGTCGAGGAGACGGAGAGTGAACGCATGGCATTGAGTGTCTAAGAGCCGCGGGTAGCACTAGGGAGTAGCGAGAGAAGAGAGAGATGAGGCTGAGAGAGAGAGAGGGGAGCGAGGCCGGCTAAGGGCTAGGCAGTGAGAGAAAGGGTACGCGAAGAGCGAGGCCAGTAGCTCAGGATGAGGCGGGGGAGAGAGAGCTTAGGAGGGGGTTAGCTCGGTGAGAGTGACGGGGAGTGTAGAACGCGAGTAGGACGCTTGAGAAGAGATAGAGAGGGAGGACAGGAGGAAGGCGGGAAGAAGGTAACGGTGGCGTAGCTGTCCTGAAGACAGCGGAGGAGGAGCCTACCACGTCTACGTTTAGCCCATGCTAGCTGATCACTATCCACGCCTAATGCTTATCATGCCACCCACCTGAGCGTAGCGTAGTACCTATTTTATCCAGCTTTAGCCGGCCTTAATCAAAAACTAGACGTTTGCCCATAACGGTGCCCTCATTGACTATTGTATTCCCAACGTACTATGAATCTCAATATAGAGCAACTGCAACGGCTCTCAATATATGCGATTTAAACCGCTGTAAACGTTGCTTCCAAGTATCAGTTTCTTTCAAGCATGCCAGAATTCTCACTGTGCGAAATTACAGCTCTACACAGATCACACAAGTCAACATCTAATACACATGTCAGAATCCGTTGGCTTAACAGTCAACAAATCCACTAGTATTAACCTCCTCTTGAGCGCGTTCAAAAGCCGTTTCATCAGACATCATTACTCTTCACACTTGCCTCAGATGGCAAAGCACAATCATAAGGTCCTTTCAATAAATGCCGACATAAA
>NW_014577752.1:19027-23613 GCF_000485595.1 Priapulus caudatus | reverse complement strand
CACAGAGCTAAGGAGGGGGAAAGAGAGGAGGGGAAGGAGGAGGGGAGGCGTCGGAATGAGCATGGTACTGGGGAGCAGGGAGGAGCGCGAGATGGGAGAGGAGGTGATGAGGGCAGGAGCCTGTTGAGAAGGAGGGTAGAGAGAGCCGAGAGAGGAGATGGCGGGGAAAGAAAGGCGACGAGCAGAGGAGGGGAGGAATTATTCTGACAACGAGGCCTTAGATTGCAAAGTAAATGTTCCTTTATTTTAGACTATCTGCTTGCATACAAGATACATCCCATCCTTTGCACTATAGTGAACCTACTTTGTTCGTGTTGTTTAGTCTCCTTTTTTACGGGTTTGAAAGCAGTGTGCATTTTCGTTGGTTCATTTTCACCACGAAAATCCCACATTGTGTTTATTTCCATATTGTTTTATGCACATTACATAAATTTATGATGCTTTGCTGATCTTACCATGTTTGTGTTATTTACTTGACAATGGGCACAAGATTGATTGTGAATGTCATTAATTTTGCCATTTGTTTGCTTACAGGAGAGCAGAAGCACTAGAGAAAGGTCTCATCACTGCTATTGAGGTGCCTCTCAGTCTAGCCAGAACGTGTAATCAGGTGTGGCCGGATCTACAAGAAATGGCGAAGATCGGAAATTCGGCGACCCTGTCTGACCTGCAGGTATTTGTACACGAGTCCTCACTGATGTAATTTCTTAGACACATATAACACGACCGAATGTATTTCGTCAACCGAATTCGGTTGAACATTATAACCGAAAAAACTCTTGTCTAGCTCTATGTTCACATGTTTCTTTTTCATTTACTGTTTTCAGTTTATTTTCATTTGGTGTACATGCAGCAAATTGTCCAAAAAATGCTACTTTATATTCGGTAAGGTTGCTACAATGAAAAAAATCATTAAATTATTTACCCCTAGTGTAATATGTACTTATATGTCACGTACAACAAAACCCCACTTATTGTTACTTGTATGTCACTGAGACTAGATATATCACTGAGATAGAGACCATGGGATATCTGCCTGTGGAGAATTACTTATGATATACAAGCCGTGATATGAACTATCAGGTAATAAGCAATAACTAAGCAGTGTTGCGTAGCTGTCAACGGCGGCCGAAACAATTCGCCGATAACCCCAATCCACGCGCGAAATTTTTACTAAAAATAGTTTCGTTATGTCTCCACTAGGTGGCAGCACGGTGCTTGGAGACGGGCGTCTGGGGCGCCTACCACAACGTGACGATCAACCTCGACAACCAGCACCTACGCGACGCTGACTACCGCTCGCGCATCGCGGCCGAGGCCGAGGCACTCACACGCGTCGCGGCGGACGGGGCCAGCCAGGTCTTGAGAGAGGTCGCCGCGAGGCAGCGCAAGTAACGTAACCGCGGCGACGAGGCAGGGCAAGCAACCATGGCAACGAGGCAGGGCAAGTAACCGTGGCGACGAGGCAGGGCAAGTAACCGTAGCAACAAGGCAGGGCAATTAACCGTAGCGACGAGGCATGGCAAGTAGCCATGGCGACGAGGCAAGGCAAGTAACCGTGCCGACGTGGCGGCAGAAGTAACCATGGCAACGGGGCAGTGCAAGTAACCATGGCAATGCGGTGGCATAATTAACCGTGGCGATGCGGAGACGAAACGTGGAACGAAGGCACAGATGGATTTTGGATACTAATAACAAAGAACTGAAGATAGTTGCAAAATTTGCAGATTTGATCTGAATGCAGTGTGTAACGTCATTGCCATTTTTCTTGGTTGAACAATCTCGCATTTGATCCTTTATACCATATAGGTGTCCTTGTATGTAGTGCTAGTAGTATCTACTCTTATGGTAATTATGTGTGAACTCGCTAAATTGCTCAAAGAAAATGTGATCATTAATAATTAATATGCACTTGCTTTGAGAAATAAGCAAGATCGACTGCTGTAGTAGTTAGGTCTTTTAATCATCGTCATAATAATGGAGATGTTTTGCTCAAACATAGAGTGCCAAACTACGTGCTCCAAATATGAGGGAGACCATTTTTGTTTTATACTATAAATGTAACGTTTTATTGGTGAGTGATGATGAATACTGAGCCATACGTGAATTACAATATATCGTTACTATATCTATATATAATATCATATAGAATTACTCGTATATTTTTAACAAAGTCGAATAAAACTATATAGTGAGTATTTTATATGCTACTATCATGAAGTCAAGAGTCCATAATAGAAACGATTTTCTATTTTAGATTCTTGATAAAATGTGACTTTCAAAGGCACTGACATGGATTCAGTGGTCGTGTTGGAAAAGGTTGGACAAAACTAGGAAATCAATGTCACGTGGCTTTTAAGAATCATTAAGTTTATAGGCGTTTTCTATGTTGTTAATTGTTCGTCCCTTACTTACATACATTGGTTAATTGTTTACAAATGCGAAATGTCTTGTTTTTCATGTTGGTAATTCTGTTAATAAACCAGCTATATATGGTTTAATTCTCAGTAATATTGTTACAAAGATAACAAATGTTAGTTGAAAATTGGTTTTGTCATCTATTGTCTATAACTCTTCTTTGACTTGATCTGTGCGCCAAATCCTTTTAGTAATTGTACTAGAATGCGATGGATTTATTAAAGATGTAAAAGTAGAATTTTTTTAGGAAATAGTGCGGTATAACAGACTCAAGGTAAAAGTGTGATGATAAGTGTCAGCCAAATATGTGAAGTTAAACTAGAATCCTTGAATGTGGATGATCGGCCACTCACATTTTCTTATAAGAATAACGTATAAGAACGTTTTCATGTGTGTCGTTCAGTGCTATTTTGGAGTAATCATTCTGAATCGGTCTCATCATTACTCCAAGGTGCTATGAAAGGTGAATTAAATAACACTTATTATATGCTCACGATATAACAATAAACTTTATACACTTTATTAAAAAAAGTGATTTTTACATGTGTAAGTACAAATACAGTGTTATACACGTGGTTATTGTGAAATGTGCATAAACCATGTTTTTACGTGTTAATTGTTCCCAGAACGAATTATTGGCACCAAAACCTACAGCTGCCAAAATATTACAGTGTGTCAGCCTTTGATTCATCTTACCAAACAATCTAAAAAAAATGGCCTAAAATCTAAAATCTAATTTCAGAAACCTGATTAACAAGATTGAAATTCGTTAATTATTAAACTATAACAACATTTAACCATCACTTTCTAATAAATTGCGTTTTTAATCTATTTTTGAGTATCACGTTCATGGCAGCACATTTTCCATGATATGTTATTATTATAATGTAAGTGTACACAGAAATACTTAATAAGTACATAAAAGCACCGACTATTAAAAGGCACTTCTTGTCATAACAGTATAAACTAGTAAACCAGCACCAAGTGCGTGTAATAAAATATGTGGTAATAACATGTACATCCCTATAAATATGTTATATAGAGTAACGTGTAATAAAATATAAATTACAATGCGATCTATTATGATTTCTCAGTAACTTCAAATATTCAGGATATAAAACATGATATCATGTAATGTTATGCATACTCGGTAACCGGTCCTATATAAAGTTGCATAAAGAGGGAATGTTAACGCAAGTTCATATTTTAAAAACTGGATATTTATGCTCCGTTGTACTTGAAAAAAATCGTTTGTGCATCTGAATATTTACCCAATATAGTGAATAGGTGATATAATATAATCTAGAGCATATTAAGAAGGCCTTCTTAAATACGCTCGTGATATAATTGATGATAAATACATTAATTAGTTATTCACTTCAAGATACTCGTGGGAGGTAAATATGGTAACGGTTGGTGACTGAAAGTGGAATCACATCGCAAAAATAAGTACAAAGCTTGGAATTGGCCATCTCACTGGACATGATTTTCTACAAATACAGCTTTACGGTTGGGCAAAATATAGAAATTGCAGAATTGAACTGCTTGTGACTTTCACGTTTTCTGGCAGTTTGTATTAGTTCTATAAGAAACCATTATTTAAAACGACAAATGTGGGCAATTTGAGGGCACTCTTGAGTAGTGTTACAGCTAGCACCTCGTTTACAAAATGAAAGAATTTCGCAGACGTGCATTTTCTGGCAGTCTTGGCAAGGAATGTGCGAGTCTCTTCTTGGCTATGCAGTTTTAACGCTGCCTACATTAAAAGTTTTGCCACGGCAAAGTTACTTTAATGTTAAATAGATTGGAAATGTTTACGATAATCATGAGAATGATCTACATCGTCCACCGTCAAGAATATGATAATAAAGTTGGCAACACTGCCACACAAAAATACATCTTTACACGGAATACGCAGAAATATACACATCGACGACGCAGCAACTTACACAAATACAAGATATCTGCCGTATACAAGATATGCATGGCAATAACACTGGGCACTAATATGTATGGGGTTGTATTTCGGCACGATAGACACAGCGTAAGTGACAGCTCAGACTTACACGACAGACACAGCGTAAGTGACAGCTCAGACTTACACGACAGACACAGCGTAAGTGACAGCTCAGACTTACACGACAGACTTACGATCATAACCACGAGAT
>NW_014577752.1:13124-19017 GCF_000485595.1 Priapulus caudatus | reverse complement strand
AGACACAGCGTAAGTGACAGCTCAGACTTACACGACAGACACAGCGTAAGTGATAGTTCAGACTTACACGACAGACAGCGTAAGTGACAGCTCAGACTTACACGACAGACAGCGTGAGTGACAGCTCAGACTTACACGACAGACACAGCGTGAGTGACAGCTCAGACTTACACGACAGACACAGCGTAAGTGACAGCTCAGACTTACACGACAGATACAGCGTAAGTGACAGCTCAGACTTACACGACAGACACAGCGTAAGTGACAGCTCAGACTTACACGACAGACTTACGATCATAACCACGAGATTCGGCTGCCGACAGATCGAGTTCGCGCGAGGGCGACCTTGGGAGTGAAGGTCATCCCAGTCAAAAGGGCAGCCCTGCTACAATCTCATGACCTTGAGAAAGGAAAGGGCAGCCCCCACCCCAAAACACTCCCGACCTTGAGAGAAGGGCAGCCCCCACAACTATCTCATGACCTTGAGGGCAGCTCAACAACAAGGGCAGCTCCCTACCCCCCAACTCTCTCATGACCTCGAGGGAAGGATGCCCCCCCCCCAGTAACTCTTTCACGATCTTGAACAAAGGGCAACCAAGCGCGCGACCTTCAACGAGCGACCCATGCACGACCTTGAACCAGCGACCTCTACGCGACCTCCTCGCGGCTACAGCTGCGATGCCTCGTGGCAGTTGTTGAGCAGCTGCTGCTGATCGAGAGACTTCTTCATGTTTGCCTCGGCCACCATCGCCGCGTCGTGCAGGATCTGCCGAGGAGAGAGAGAGAGAGATTTGCATCGTTAGAATCACCGTGGCGATAGTGAGCAGCAGGGAAAAAAATAAAATTTATTTTTCGGGGGCTACTTTTCAAGCTCGTGTGCATGAAAATAGCACTCTAAAATTTGGTTTGCATTGAACTCTATGATAAATACAACAGGCTCTTTTTGGCATTTCGGGGGCTAAATCGCCCCAAGCCCCCGTGTATTTTTTTCACTGGTGAGCAGGTGACGTCTTGCGCGTTTTCTCGCTAAGCGCAATGCGCGATTTTACGATTTTACGTGTGTTGTGGACGTGTCGCCATTTCAGCATTAGAGCATCGTTTGAATACAGGTCCTTCATAGTTCGTCACAAATAAGAGGGGAAAACCCACGAACAAAGGTGAGTGAGATCACGACGGAATGTTTGGACACCGAATTCGAAACCGCTGCAACAAATTGCTGCGTAAAATAACAAACAATGCCTGTCGTGGCAAGACTGTGTGTGCATTTGCTGTAGCTCTATACAAATTCCGTGGTTTTTCGAGCAGGCCTGACATCAATAACATGCTCCACAAATAGGAGAAAGCCACTCAAAAACTCACTACTCAAAAAAGTCTTAATAATATTGCGATGAAACGCTCGAGCAACGAACGAGTAATCGCTGCGTAAAACAACAATGCTTGACACAGCAAGCTCCACACGCGTTTGCCGTAGCTACGAACGTTTCCGGTGACGAATTCCGCGTCTGCAGGGGGACGACTCTCACAAGGGCTGACCTCGCCTCGCAACAAGCGTGGGTCAGGGGAAAAATTACTTTTTTTCTCACAGGAGCTCTTTTTCAAAAGTCTGTGGGAAAAATAGCTCTCGTCGAAAAATTAACGGGAGCTATTTTTAGCCTCACGGGAGCGATTTCGGAGGTTTGAAGAGCGAATCGCTCATCGCTCCCGTATATTTTTTACCCAGCCTACCTTGTGGTGGCTGTCCATCTCTGCGAGAGAGTCGTCGATCCAGCCGAGGACGGACGGGGCGTGGCATGCGTGCTTCGTCACCACCACCAGGTGGTTCACGCAGAGGATGAGCGCCGTCGCCCTAGCAACGAAAACAATGTAGCAACGATGTAGGTTGGAAGGGAATTGAGGGTATGGGTAGAAGGGTTTGTTAGGCGTTGTATATGTTGTTATTGTTCGTCCTCACTTACATACTTGGTTAATTGTTTAAAACGCGAAATGTCTTGTTTTTCATTGGTAATTCTCGTTAATAAACAGCTATATCTGGTTTAATTCCAGTATATTTTACAAGGTAACAAATGTTAGTTGAAAATTAGTTTTGTCATCTATTGTCTATAACTCTTCTTTTGACTTGATCTGTGCGCCAAATCCTTTTAGCAATTGTACTAGAATGCGATGGAGTTTATTTAACGATGTAAAAGTAGAATTTTTTTAGGAAATAGTGCAGGTATAACAGACTCAAGGTAAATGTGTGATGATAAGTGTCAGCCAAATATGTGAAGTTAACTAGAATCCTTGAATGTGGATGATCGGCCACTCCATTTTCTTATAAGAATAAACGTATAAGAACGTTTCCATGTGTGTCGTTAGTGCTATTTTGGAGTAATCATTCTGATCAGTCTCACATTACTCCAAGGTGCTATGAAAGGTGAATTAAATAACACTTATATGCTCACAATATAACAATAAACTTTATTTACACTTTATTAAAAAAGTGATTTTTACATGTGTAAGTACAAATACAGTGTTATACACGTGCTTATTGTGAAATGTGCATAAACCATGTTTTTACGTGTTAATTGTTCCAAGAACGAATTATTGCACCAAACACGTACGCTCCAAAAATATTACAGGGTGTCAGCCTTTTGATTCATCTTACAAACAATCTAAAAAAATGGCCTAAAAATCTAAATCTAATTTCAGAAACCTGATTAACAAGATTGAAATTCGTTAATTATTAAACTATAACAACATTAACCATCACTTCTAATAAATTGCATTTTTAATCAATTTTTAAGTATCACGTTCATGGCAGCACATTTTCCATGAATATTTTTATTATAATGTAAGTATACACAGAAATACTTATAAGTACATAAAAGCACCGACTATTAAATGCACTTCTTGTCATAACAGTATAAACTAGTAAACCAGCACCAAGTGCGTGTAATAAAATATGTGGTAAAACATGTACATCCCTATAAATATGTTATATAGAGTAACGTGTAATAAATATAATTACAATGCGATCTATAATGATTTCTCAGTAACTTCAAATATTCAGGATTAAAACATGATATCATGTATGTTACGCATACTCGGTAACCGGTCCTATAAAAAGTTGCATAAAGAGGGAATGTTAACGCGAGTTCATATTTTAAAAACTGGATATTTATGCTCCGTCTGTACTTGAAAAAAATCGTTTGTGCATCTGAATATTTACCCAATATAGTGAATAGGTGATATAATATAATCAAGAGCATATTATGAAGGCCTTCCTAATACGCTCGTGATATAATTGATGATAAATACATTAATTACTTATTCACTTCAAGATACTCGTGGGAGTAAATATGGTAATGGTTGGTGATGAAAGTGGAATCACAATCGCAAAAATAAGTACAAAGCTTGGAATTGGCCATCTCACTGAACATGATTTTCTACAAATACAGCTTTACGGTTGGGCAAAATTATAGAAATTGCAGAATTAAACTGCTTGTGACTTTCACGTTTTCTGGCAGTTTGTATTAGTTCTATAAGAAACACATTATTTAAAAACGACAAATGTGGGCAATTTGAGGGCACTCTTGAGTAGTGTTACAGCTAGCACCTCGTTTACAAAGGAAAGAATTTCGCAGACGTGCATTTTTCTGGCAGTTCTTGGCAAGGAATGTGCGAGTCGTCTTCTTGGCTATGCAGTTTAACGCTGCCTACATTAAAAGTTTTGCCACGGCAAAGTTATTAACGTTAAATAGATTGGAAATGTTTTACGATAATCATGAGAATGATCTACCATATCCACCGTCAAGAATATGATAATAAAGTCGGCAACACTGCACACAAAATATGTCTTTAGCACGGAATTACGCGGAAAATATACACAACGACGATGCAGCAACTTGCACAAATACAAGATATCTGCCGTATACAAGATATGCATGGCAAATAACACTGGGACATAATATGTATGGGGTTGTATTTCGGACGATAGACGTACAGCGTAAGTGACAGCTCAGACATACACGACAGACTTACGATCATACCACGAGATTCGGCTGCCGACAGATCGAGTTCGCGCGAGGCGACCTTGGAGTGAAGGTCATCCAGTCAAACAGGGCAGCCCTGCTACAATCTCATGACCTTGAGAAAGGAAAGGGCAGCCCCACCCCGAACACTCCCAACCTTGAGAGAATGGCAGCCCCCACAACTATCTCATGACCTTGAGGCAGCCTCAACAACAAGGGCAGCTCCCTACCGCCAACTCTCTCATGACCTTGAGGAAGGATGCCCCACCCCCAGTAACTCGTTTCACGATCTTGAACAAGAGGGCAACCAGCGCGACCTTCAACGAGCGACCCCTGCGCGACCTGAACCAGCGACTCTACTCGACCTCCTCGCGGCTACAGCTGCGATGCCTCGTGGCAGTTGTTGAGCAGCTGCTGCTGATCGAGAGACTTCTTCATGTTTGCCTCGCCACCATCGCGCGCGTCGTGCAGGATCTGCGAGAGAGAAAGAGATTCGCATCGTTAGAATCACCGTTAGATGATGATATGACGTTAGATAGAATCACCGTTAGATCTCAATCATCCATTTTTACGATTTTACGTGTGTTGTGGACGTGTCGCCATTTCAGCATTAGAGCATCGTTTGAATACAGGTCCTTCATGGTTCGTCACAAATAACAGGGGAAAACCCACAAACAAAGGTGAGTGAGATCACGACGGAATGTTTGGATACCGAATTCGAAACTGCTGCCAACAAATTGCTGCATAAATAACAATTCCTGTCGTGGCAAGACTGTGTGTGCATTTGCTGTAGCTCTATACAAATACGCGGTTTTTCGAGCAATCACATGCTACACAAATAGGAGAAAGCCCACTCAAAAAAACTCCTACTCAAAAAAGTCTCAAATAATATTACGATGAAACGCTCGAGCAACGAACGAGTAATCGGCTGCGTAAAACAACAATGCTTGAAACAGCAAGCTCCACACGCTGTTTTGCCGTAGCTACGAACGTTTCCGGTGACAAATTACGCGTACTGCGAGGGACGACTCCCAACAAGGGTGACCTCGCCTCGCCAACAAGCGCGGGTCAGTGGAAAAATTACTTTTTTTTTCACGGGAGCTCTTTTGTAAAAGTCTGTGGGAAAAATAGCTCTCGTAAAAAAATTTACGGGGAGCTATTTTGAGCCTCACGGAGCGATTTCGGAGGTTTGAAGAGCAATCGCACATCGCTCCCGATATATTTTTTACCCAGCCTACCTTGTGGTGGTGTCCATCTCTGCGAGAAGAGTCGTCGATCCAGCCGAGGACGGACGGGGCGTGGCATGCGTGCTTCGTCACCACCACCAGGTGGTTCACGCAGAGGATGAGCGCCGTCGCCCTAGCAACGAAACAATGCAGCAACGATGTAGGTTGAAGGGAATTGAGGGTATGGGTAGAAGGGTTTTGTTTACTCCTCTCTATGTGTCGCTGTCCCTCTGTCTTGCTCGCTCTCTCTCTCTATTTCTCTGTCTCTCTCTCCGTGCGCGCGCTATTCTCTCTCTCTCTCTCTCTCTCTCCCTTGCACTTGTTTTCGCTTCACTCTCTCTCTCTCTTGCTCTTGTTTTGCTCTCACTCTCTCTCTCTCTCTCTCTCTCTCTCTCTCTCTCTCTCTCTCTGCACTGTTTTGCTCTCACTCTATCTCTCTCTCTCTCTCTCTCTCTCGCTCTCTCTCTCTGTCACGTGCGCGCTCTCTCTTTCTCCTTCGCGCGCTCTCTCTTTCTCTCTCGCACGCGCTCTCTCTTTCTCTCTCTCTCTCGCTCTCGCTCTCACGTCTCTCTTTCTCTCTCGTCTTTTCTCTCGCCGCGCGCTCTCTCTCTCTCTCGCTCTCACTCTCTCTTTCTCTCCTGCCTCTCACTCTCGCGC
>NW_014577752.1:9139-13114 GCF_000485595.1 Priapulus caudatus | reverse complement strand
TCTCTCTCTCTCTCTCACTCTCACTCTCTCTCTCTCTCTCTCTCACTCTCTCTCTCGCGCGCGCTCTCTCTTTCTCTCTCGCTCGCTCTCTCTCTATCTCTCTCTCTCCCTTCCCTCCCTCTCCTCCTCTCCTCCTCCCTTCCTCCCTCCCTCACGTACCTTGCATCCAGCAGTCTCACATCCATCGGTGGGTACATGGACCGCACCATGTCGTCGACGCGCGGCACGATGCGACGCGCCGCCGCAACGATCTCCGCCATGTGCTTGTTGTTGTGGATCTGCGCCGACTTGCCCATCGTCATGGCGACGAGGTTCTCGGTGAGGTGGTGGCAGATCTTCAGGATGGAGAGGCAGTGCGGGACGAAGCCACTGAAACAGAGAGAAAGAGACACATCGTCGGGTGAGTGTCGCGCTGACGAACGCTCTATTGTTTGAAGACAGACAAGCTCGACCGATCAATTCCCACGTTTAGTACTTCGATCAGATGCAGCTTCACAATAGAAATAATTCTCATGAATAACGAACTGAGCACACCGAGTAACAAACTATGTTTCTCGGACATGTCACTAGATGGCAGCAGGTGACGACACGAGAACTCGCATGATGTCGTCGACCTTTGTTATTACTACTAATTAGCTGTTAGTTACGTGTAATAGTTATTACTATTACTTACTAAGAAAACTTATTACTACTTATTAGTACTTAAAGTTTACTATTACTTATCAATTAATATTCAAATTACCAGCGAGTAGGACCACTGCTGCCTATAGCAGTTGAAAATTCCTATAACGAATCAATTAAAACAAAGTTTCTCTGGTCCGTCGCTAGATGGCAGCAGCGGCAGCATAACTCACGTGACGTCATCGATCCACTTCTCGTCGTTGAGGATCTCCTCGATGTTCGGATGAGTCAGCTTGACCTCGTCGAGTTCGAACGCGGCGTGGTTGTCCGTGCCGAGGCTAGCGTCAATCAGCTGCACGTCCGGTCTGCGATAGAGCGAGCGAGAGAGAATTATTATTTACCCGCAAATGTGTTTTCACATATGTGCTAAACTAATTCGGGGTGCTATTGCTAAACTAGGTGTGGGCCATCGAGCGCCAGCGTACCTCGTGTCTTGCATCTGTGCCGATAGAAGGTCCATCTGCTTGCAGTACTTGTGACGACAGAGGACGACCAGTATGACCAAACTGGCCAGAAAGATGGCTGCCAGCACTGATATGGCCACAGCAACAACTGCCTCTAGGGCCATGGCAAAATCTGTATAGTGTTTACAAAGTGAAATGTACCAATTTTAGCAAAATTTCTAAAAAGATTGAATAAAAAAGACCCACTGTGTAACTATTTTTTACAATTAATTTACACTTTAGGGTCGTATATTGCTTATATTATTTATCATTATTGGCGCATTTATGACGGAGAAATAGTTTGAAAAGTTTGGCATTGTCAAAACGGCCTAAGAGAACATCATTGTCATCACAACAAACTAACAAAGATGCAGAGTTGAACGTAATAACTAGTCTAAAGTAAACGTAGTAACAAAATCTAGAGTACACGAAACTACGTTCTATGAAAACTTCATACGCACGTATAAGTCACAACTTTGACTTTAGTTGACTTGAAGTTCAAGCTGTTTACGAAACATTACGCGACTACGATATTATCGTAATTTCCGGGTGCGCTTTGTTGCCTTACCTGCCGAAAGGTGTCGCTCCGGGTGTTGTTGTTTTTTGTAGGGGGCGCAGCTTTGCGTTCAGTTGGCGGGAAATAAAATCTTTAGGGGGAATCGTACTGAGCTGTTTATAATGAAATATCGTTATAATAACGTTTACTTTTAGTGTTAGCTGGGATCTAAACTCCTATATGGCTATACGACATTATATAAATAACGATATAAGTAGATTATTTTATAAAAGTATGTACTGTACGTGTATGTTATTTACTATATGTTAAAAGTATGTTATTTATTATTATGACAATTTACTTGTATTATTCATACTATTGACATTGTATTATTCATAATATTATATTATTTATTCATATTATTCATTTGTCGATATACATATATATATATATATATATGTTTATTCATATATAATAAATATATAGCATGTAAATTTTCGTAGCTCTAACGCTTTTTTGAAAAATGTTGCTATTTAGTGTTTATTGTTGACATCGATCGAGACATATAATAAAAAGAAAACATATATCACTGATAAATACTGACTTTACTATTTACATAATAACAAAAATATTTCACTACTAAGCCGCTATATACTGACTAGTGATATATTTTTATTAATGATACATAATGTACGTGCTGATTAAATGTTTTATTGGTCACTTCCACGTATACTTTTTACCGTATCGAAATAATTGGATTACACTAAAATGCGACTGTACTTTATAGTTTGGTGCAGTAACATATAACGACACACTTTGTTTAAACTTTAAATTACCCCCAAAATTACACTGACTACATTTTACTCTGCCGGTCGTCGATATAAATTAATTATCTTGCCTCCCGAAATGGCCCACGCCCGTGTCGTCTATTAGAAAATCAAGACACGAATATGGCAAAAAAAACACGAAAAAATGGCACGAAGTGTTATGCATACCACAATACAATACAATACAGCGTCAGCGTCAGCAATACGCTCAGCAATACAATATCAAATCACGGGCTCGTTTTCAGAAACATAATTAATCGTGACACTATAGCCTTACCATTGACGTTTTTTCGTAGACAGTGGAAACAATTTTGGTTTCGTTAAATGCTATGAGAAAATTGGCTGGAATTTTTTATTCTCGTAACATTACGACGTTTTTCTCAACAGTTTAAGAGAAATAATTAATGTTATGATTACCGTTAAGACCAGTTTTGTTTCTGACAACAAGCCCCATCATGTCATATAGGCCTATAGCTACATGAAAGAAATGTACGTAGAAGAAAAAAATAACTGAAGACAAAGCGATTAACGATTGTAAACATTAACTCATAATTCATATAAGGAAATCCGCTGCAAATCTTTTCATAAACGACGATGGAATGAAATCATCGCGACGGTTAAAATATCTTCACACACATAGGTACGCGTTGCTTCCAAAGACGCCGTGATTCCAACATGGCGGCGTGCTTCAAAATACGTCATTCGATAAAAACTACGCACGCGTACAACGCACGCGTATACAATTCACACACGCACTTGTCAAACACACGACCTTCCCTATAACTAATGCTCATCCCAATCCTTTCCACAGCTCCCCCTTATCCCACCATCGCTACATATCTTCCCCCTTTCCTTATCCCACTCTCTCTCTCTCTCTCTCTTCACACCTTCCCTTCATCCCACCATCTCTACATCTCCCCCATCAACCCACCCTCTCTACAGCTTCCTTCTTATCCCCCCTCGCCTTACTCTTTATAAATTGCCAGTGATCATGTGGGAATGGCAGGACCACAGTTTCCGCTAAGGGGTTGGTCCCTACTAACCTCCTATTAGTAATGTAGAGTGAGTCTCTCCCAGCCACACACACACTCACACTCACATGATAAATCTATCACATGCTCCTATCGTGTATCCAGTGAGTCAGTCCCATCCCCACACTCACACTCACGTGATAATTCTATCACATGTTCCAATCGTGGTCCATACTAACCTATTAGTAATATAAAGTGAGTCAGCCCCACCCACACTCACACTCACGTGATAATTCTATCACAATCAATCATGTTCCGATCGTCGTTCATACTAAACTGTTAGTAATCTGAAGTGAGTCAGTCCCACCCACACACTCCCACACGCTCTAACACATGATAATTCTATCACATGTTCCAATCGTGGATCATACTAACCTATTAGTAATGTGGGGTGAGTCAGTCCCATCCCCACACTCACACTCACATGATAATTCTATCACATGTTCTTATCGCGGACCATGCTATATACTACAGGCTTCTTTTACATGTTACGGCAT
>NW_014577752.1:4709-5520 GCF_000485595.1 Priapulus caudatus | reverse complement strand
GATCTACATTTTCAAAATTTTCTGTGGGAGGACCCCAGACCCCCTACCTGTTTCTCACCCCCTCCTTGAAATCCTGGATCCGCCACTGCTCCCTAGGAATTTGTTCAGCCTACGGCCCTGGGAACCGCAAGAGGGGTTAGCTGGGCCGCCAGTGTTACACTACTGATGTTTTTACACGCATTACACGCACACACAAGCACGCGCACGCACCAACGCACGCACCAACGCACGCACGCGCGCGCGCCAACGCACGCCCATCCTCACGCACGCACACAAAAACGTACGTAAATGCGCGTGGGCACTCACACTGACGTACACACACACACACACACACACACACACACACACACACACACACACACACACACACACACACACACACACACATGTACGCACAGACGAAAATTTCATACCATGCCTAATACTCCCCTTTCACACTAACTTCTACTTCTAACTTCTAATGTATAATTCACAACAAATTCCGGATCACATAAATGCAGGAAAAGCCGCGTTGGATTTCTAACGCGGCGGCAAAATTCTCTGAAAACGCCGCGGCAGCGTAACTTGACGCGGCGGCAAAATTATCTGAAAACGCCGCGGTGACATCGTAAGTTGATTTGACGCTGTGACGCACATCCGCACTAATGGAATATGTATATGTGTCCGCTGCTATATCGGATCCCCTATAATCGGATGTAGCCGTAGAATAAATGCTAACACAACGTTGTTATGACTTTACTTGTCGGACGGGGTGCGCAGGGAGGGGGAGGGGTGTGCATACACACATACATACATACAAACATACACACAT
>NW_014577752.1:0-4355 GCF_000485595.1 Priapulus caudatus | reverse complement strand
GAGAGAGGGAGAGAGAGGGTAGAGAGCAGAGAGGGAGAGGGAGAGAGAGGATGAAGGGTAGAGAGAGAGGAAAAGAGATGGGAGAGAGAGCGATAAAGAGAGAGAGAGAGAGAAAGCGAGGTAGAGAAAGGGGGAAAGATATATAAAGAGAGAGAGAGAGGGGTGGGAAGAGATAGAGAGTAAACAAGGAGAAAGAGCTTAGTCTCACACTTCACAGCCGGTGGCTCGCAGCCCACTGTTTTTTACTCTCAGTTAAACCGTCACTATAATAATCCATACACCTAAAATTAATTATTAGGTAGTCTCCACCTAAT
The DNA here is from genome assembly GCF_000485595.1 of Priapulus caudatus. Lineage (NCBI taxonomy): Eukaryota > Metazoa > Priapulida > Priapulimorpha > Priapulimorphida > Priapulidae > Priapulus > Priapulus caudatus. The sequence continues at coordinate 4,041 of NW_014577752.1, read as the reverse complement.
TCTCTTCTCTCGCGAGAATTTCTACTCTTTGCACTAATAGTGTTACACACGTAATATAAACACGATATGGCACGCCTGATTCTTCTCTCTTGAGACCTATCTTCGCTGACCTTCGAGCGAATGCTCGAGCTTCTTGCTCACAGTTGACTCACGTTTTCTATCTCCGTCTATTTTTAGACCGCCACTTCACGACTGCTGCTACACATTACTTCACCGCCTGCCAATCTATTATTTAATCTCGCGTTTTTTTCTTCTTCTAGCTTCTTACACTGCCGGCGGCTCGCACTACATCACTTCGAAATGTTTTTTCGCCGATGACGTATGGCGTGACGTAACGTGTAGCGCAGTCGTTGATTCGCGGAGAGGTAGATGACGTTTACATATGGAGATTTCTGCGTAGATGTAGACGATCTTTAACTTCGTATGAGATCATATTCCTTCACCTCAGAAAATCATATCACATTACATAACATCACACATCGTGCACTGACGCCGATGCCTCCTTCCTTGTCGACCTTATTAGCATTGGCTGCCGCTAGATGGCGCCGATGCTGGCGGATGTGCGCCGGCAGGATGAGGTCACGCGGGCGGATGAGGTCATCAGGTGTATCCGGTTTCTAGAGAAGATCTAGAGAATAATGAAGAAAAAGTTGTAAATATGTTTAAACAAAATTTTGAGTAAACATATATTTATTGTGAAGTTAAAATAGAGAAGGGAAAAGAAAGAAGGACATAAAACATAAAAAGAAATAAATATTGAGAGGGAGAAGGATATGGAGAGAAAGAAGAGAGAGGAGTGAGAGGAGAGAGGTGAGGGAGGAGAGCGAAGGAGAGAAGAGAGGATAGAGGAGAGAGAGAGGAGAGAGAAAGAGAGAGAGAGAGAGAGAGAAAGAGAGCGCGATAGACCCGATAGAGAGAGAGAGAGAGCGCGCATGAGAGAAAAAAAGAGAGGGTGAGAGAGAGAGAGAGAGCGAGAAAGAGAGAGAGAGAGAGCGAGAGAGAGAGAGAGAGAGAGAGAGAGACAGAGAGAGAGAAGGGAGAGGGAGAGTCAGAGAGGTTATAATTATTACTAAGGATAAGTAGTATAGCAGGTTCAGCCCGGCATTATAATCATCATCATCATTATCATCATCATCATCATCGTCAACATCTGCATCATCATCATCATCATCATCATTATCATCATCATAATCGCCATCATCATCATCATCATCATCATCATCATCATCATCATCATCATCATCGCCATCATCACTTACCTCGTTCTCGCGTACGCTCGTCGTCATCTCATATCCGTCTTCACAGTTTAATCCCTGGCAGTAGTACTTCGAGAAGGGCCCGTCCAGCACCGGCAACTCATTGCCGCTAGATGTCACCACGAACGCCTTCCAGCAGACGAAGCGCACGTAATTGCGCGGCACGTTGCGAGCGTCCGAATAAAAGAGCAGCAGTTTCAGCTCGCCCTTATCAAATTCGGTCACTACCGCCCACGCTTGCTTATCCCTGTCGTAGCACTGCGCACAGTTTCGTCCCTTTTCCAGCAGCGGGATTTTAACCTCGCTGATCGTACTAACCGATAACAATTCCATGCTTATCTTAATCTTGTGTTGTCGCACGAGGGAACCCATGTCGATGTTATTTAGCACGTACCCCTCTCCGGCTCCAGTTACGTCAAAAACATGTTCGATCGTATCGGAGGCCATGCAACGGTCTCCTTCTCCCAGGGTAAGCGTGTAGCGCAGTTTGCACGGGTGCTCGAAGTGCGTGTGGCGCGTGAGACAGATCAGAGGTTTACCCTGGTTGCTGTCGCCGTTCGGGAACAGACAAACGCTCCAGTCGTAGTTCCCGAACGTGAAATACGTCGATTCGTACTTCCTGGGGGTTCCGTGAGAGCGCGGTTGCGGATCGCAGGTGGCGCCACCGACGGGCAGCACGTGTTCGTACGTACTTCGCACGTTCTTCATGCACAACTCGACGAGGTACTCGTTGTTCCCATCCGTGTACTTCGCTCCGAGCAACTCGTCCAGACTCACAAACACCTTGCGTCCGTGCGTGTCCTGTTCGCGACAGAAGCGACAGGCGCGCAACGAGAACGTCTCGTTCTTACTGAAGTGGTGACGATGCAGCAGCGAGACGGAGTAGTCGAGCGTGACGATGACGCCGTCGCTGACGTCACGCAGGATGAGGAAGACGCTGATGTGCTTCTCCGTGCGCACGAACGACAGACACCAGCGGTGGTAACCGTAGATGAAGTCGCGAGTGAAGATGTCAGGGGTCAAAGGTCGCGTGACCTTGCGCGAGAGAAGGAAGGTGAAGATCTGAGTGTTCTGGCGATCGCAGACGCGAACGAAGCGGTGCAGCTGAGCCATGAGTGGGAGAGGGTGGGAGAGGGGGAGAGGGGGAAAGAAGGAGAGGGGGAGAGGATGAGGGGTAGAGAGGGCGGAGAGGGGAGAGGGGAGAAGGGGAGGGAGAGAGGGTGGGGAGAAGGCGCGGAAGAAAGGGCGAAGAGGGTGGGAGAGAGGGAGAGAGAGGGTAGAGAGCAGAGAGGGAGAGGGAGAGAGAGGATGAAGAGTAGAGAGAGAGGGGAAGAGATGGGGAGAGAGCGATAAAGAGAGAGAGAGAGAGAGAGAGAGGTAGAGAAAGGGGGAAAGATATATAAAGAGAGAGAGAGGGGTGGGAAGAGATAGAGAGTGAACAAGGAGAGAGAGCTTACTCTCACACTTCACAGCCGGTGGCTCGCAGCCCACTATTTTTTACTCTCAGTTAAACCGTCACTATAATAATCCATACACCTAATATTAATTATTAGGTAGTCTCCACCTAATTCTCTTCTCTCGCGAGAATTTCTACTCTTCGCACTATTAGTGCTACACACGTAATATAAACACGATATGGCACGCCTGATTCTTCTCTCTTGAGACCTATCTTCGCTGACCCTCGAGCGAATGCTCGAGCTTCTTGCTCACAGTTGACTCACGTTTTCTATCTCCGTCTATTTTTAGACCGCCACTTCACGACTGCTGCTACACATTACTTCACCGCCTGCCAATCTATTATTTAATCTCGCGTTTTTTTCTTCTTCTAGCTTCTTACACTGCCGGCGGCTCGCACTACATCACTTCGAAATGTTTTTTCGCCGATGACGTATGGCGTGACGTAACGTGTAGCGCACTCGCTGATTCGCGGAGAGGTAGATGACGTCTACACATGGAGATTTCTGCGTAGATGTAGACGAGCCTTAACTTCGTATGAGATCATATTTCTTCACCTGACAAAATCATATCACATTACATAACATCACACATCGTGCACTGACGCCGATGCCTCCCTCCTTGTCGACCTTATTAGCATTGGCTGCCGCTAGATGGCGCCGATGCTGGCGGATGTGCGCCGGCAGGATGAGGTCACGCGGGCGGATGAGGTCATCAGGTGTATCCGGTTTCTAGAGAAGATCTAGAGAATAATGAAGAAAAAGTTGTAAATATGTTTAAACAAAATTTTGAGTAAACATATATTTATTGTGAAGTTAAAATAGAGAAGGGAAAAGAAAGAAAGACATAAAACATAAAAGGAAATACATATTGAGAGAGAGAAGGATATGGAGAGAAAGAAGAGAGAGAGTGAGAGGAGAGAGGTGAGAGAGGAGAGCGAAGGGGAGAAGAGAGGATAGAGGAGAGAGAGAGGAGAGAGAAAGAGAGAGAGAGAGAGAGAGAGAGCGAGCGAGAGAGCAGGAGATTAAAATTAATACATGAGATTTATTTCACATTAAACGACCTTGTAATTCTACTCGAGGCAAAATACATGAATAATTAACACATGATGTACATTTCATTAAACGGACACATTCATACGTCCATTAATGATTAAAAACGGAGCATTTAGAGGCTTATGTAATCTCTCAGTGTGTGTGCGTGCATGCGTGTGTGTGTGTGTGTGTGTGTGTGTGTGTGTGTGTGTGTGAGAGTAGTGTGTAGTGTGCGTGTGTGTGTGTGTGTGTGTGTGTGTGTGTGTGTGTGTGTGTGTGTGTGTGTGTGTGTGTGT
>NW_014577751.1:163669-168789 GCF_000485595.1 Priapulus caudatus | reverse complement strand
CCCCAGAGATTTAGATCGGAGGAATGGATATGCCAAATTGGGACACCTCTTTTTTTTGCCATCGGACAAACAGTCTAGAAAAAATATTGCCCCTGACTGCACATGGGGCGATAGACTCGTTTAGCGAATGGGCTCAGTTATGCGTGCGGCCACTTCTCCAATTTACGCAAAATGTAGTCGCAGTGTCCCCAACCACGCGAACAACGGATTTAGCCTGCTTCTTAGCACGCCCGAAGGAGTTCGCGCCCCGACTATTTGTTGGCGCAGGGGAAACACTGTACGTAATGGTAAATCATATCAGGCACGCAACCAACTGAGTGCCCGCATATAACTCCAACTAAAAATCGGGCAGTTGTTCGCCAACTATACATGTATCCCCGCGTGATCTAGTATGAAATTGGAATTCATGCTCTTGTAATGCGAACGTAGACAGGCACGGTTCCTGGCAGACTTTCAGAGTAAGGGCGAATGAAGGAGCGCCAACTAATGCGCAGACACTGGACAGACGAGAATGGTAAGCAGAAAAGTCTAAATGGTTCTCTGAGAGTTCAGGTTGAGAGGCCTGTGCTTAATTATAGGTGCCATCTCATATTATAGGCTTAAATATTATATTGTAATCTTACCTTAATAATAATTAATTCAAAAATGCCCTTCTCTCAGCGGGTCGTAAGATCGCAGAGCAATAAGAGGATTTATCGCCAGGTCAACGGGGAAAAGAAATGTTCGCACTTGTATACAAAGAAATTGATTGGGGATCGCCCAGAATAGAAACACACAGAACTTTACAGCATGAAGAGCTGATGCCCCAACGTTTTGACCTTCGATCTCTATAATTAGAACTCATAAAGTAGAAACCTTATCTTGCGATAGGTAGCGAAAAATCTATTAAATGGGCGTCACAGATGGTATATAGTATTTTAAACCTGTCACTCTTAGGGAAGAGACCATATCCAGCCTTGGAGGCACATTCTCAACTCTACGTGGGATAGCAATTGCTACAGTATTGGCCCAAAAGACTGGCAAGGAGTGAATCATGGTCTTTCTCGTTTGTTCTTCCTTTCCTGTAGTTCATATGGACGGCAGGGCATCGTAACCAACACATGCTTGTAGTTTCCCCATGTTATGCTGGGCTGTGTAATAGTGTGTGGGTACATATCCCACATAAGAACACAACAACAGGCCATACTATGATTGCATTGTGTAAATGTGAATGCCCACTTATATAGAAAAGAACCGCCTATAATGTTTCAACATACATATCTCACATTAGGAGCATGTAATCGGTATAGTATGATTGCATTGTTATAATAGTTCATCATCGTATATAGAAAAGGTTAACTCGTGCCCTCCGCTTTCTGCAGATGTGGCATCCCCAGTACGTGGCGACTGTGGCTGTGTAATATGGGGCGTGCTACATGAGAACGATTGCAGAGACCCTTGGGAGAACACGCGCCAGGCCAGCAAAATACTCCCCGCAAACATGGACGAATAGCTACAGCCAGAGAAGCTATATATAACTCCAAGCTACATGCGGGTATATTCAAAACCAAGCATGTAGTTAATACATAGAGCTACAACAACTACAATATAGGTAGAGTATTGGGCTGGAAAAAACAAGGTTGAAGAGTACGCTAATACTATCAAGTGGGATCAGGAAAACTTTAGGAACGGCTAAGCCAAACCACTACACTGCTAATAATGATCCGTCATTTTTATCTTGAGCTTCGCAAGCTTACTAAAGCTTTTCTACTTTTTAAGTGTATACAGAGCTTGCACATTCAATAAAGATGTCGTGACCACCAAGTCAAAAGCTCAGGCGGTCAGAAAAAGTACACAGTCGGCTATATTTCGTTTATGTATACTGGGAGATGGTGTGACATTTTAATTCTTCAATAAAAACCTATTTTTAGAACATACGAAAAAAAAATATACATACATATATTTACAAGCTCAGCAGGCTTCTCTCAGAATAGTTTCACTGTTATGTAAAAGCCCAGAAGTCAGTCGTACTGTACCAACATTACATGACCTTATAAAAGAAATTATCAATAATACATCACAATTTTAAGGTCCCACTGCCCCCCCCCCCAACCTAATGTTTTATAGTACACGATTCATTCTGACGTCGAAATGGTCCGAATATCGCTCACAGACGTTTGAAATTTCTCGCCTTCATTCGTCGAGTCTATAGGAGCAGTGCTGACTATCCGTCTTAGCTTTCACACACGCCTCCAGCCAGCGAGACGCGACCGCTTTCGGGCGCGCCACCGCAGTGACTCATAGCGTCTCGCAGTCTCGACCCAACTTGAGACTCACGGTCGGCGGCGACGATGACGTGGGTCACGTCGAGCGCAGGTCGTCGCTGACGGTGCGTTGTACGCGATGACGTATCGAGCTAGTGTCGCGTCACGGCCGCAGAAGAAATGCACGTTCGTTCCGGTGAAAAATGTCCGGCAGCGTGCTGCGACGTTGTCCCGGCGATGTTCCGGGATTCGTGCGCGTCACGTGACGTTGTAGCTGATCCCGGGTCATCTACTGTGTCATCCAGTCGACTTTCTGTAAGTAGGTTTATGAACGTTTGGCTCTAATGTAATCATAGTTCTCAGTACCGGAAAAAATTATCACTGGCATGCCTAATGTAGCAGAATATTTAGAAAATTCAGGTCAGTACAATTAATCATTTTCAGCATATTATCCAAATCTGATATATACTAGGAAAATACTAGGAATAAAAGTGAAAATTATTATGAGGATTAACTTCATCATAATTGGCCGAGTTCAGTTGCTAAAAAATATTACAATCCTTTCATAATGACAAACACAAACATAAAAGGTTCAATAAATTTAATCGTTTTTACACCCCTATGCAGAGACCTTAATGATTAACGTTGATTATGGTCAAAAGACATAAAATAGGCTACGTTGCAAGAGTAGAGATGAGAAGCTTACTTTTCCCACTCGCGTTCTCCTCGGTTGATTCAGAGGAACCGTGTCGCTGTCTCTTCGCTCTGGCTTTCTGCTTGTCATAATAGTATATATATGTGGGTATGCCTCTGTTGGCAAGGTGCTTCTTAATGAGCCTTTCTGTTCCATACCAGTTGAAGCTTGGCGTGGCATGCCCAATGCGGGGCAGGTGCACGCTCGCTATGTACAACGCACAAAGCATCAGTTCAGCATTACTAATAGAAATAGTATACGGTATAGCACCATAGCATGAGCATCATAATATCGATGGCCTCTATATTAAGATGTTCCTGACCATAGATATGTCACTCAGAATAGCCATAAATGCATTAATATTTAGTAAAGGGTAGTATAGTACAATAGTATAGATAATTTAATGGTATAATCCTGTATCATCGCTTTATATCTACCCTCTCATCACTCTCAGGACTGTAACATCATAGGCAACCATGGCCTTAATAACACTCCCATATCATATGCTCTAGTATATCTAAATATTATTTAAGGTGTGCACTATTGTAGTTCACCTCTCTGTACCCTGTTATAACTGAGCCTCTTACCACCATGGGACACTGCAGCTCTGTACACACGCTGGAGTGCCTGACTGAGTGCAGCAAGCTTGATACCAGACAAGTTGCCCGCCTTACTACGATGCTGGGCAATGATTATTGCTAACCAGTCTCTCCCCTTCTCTCTCGTCTCATCGCCATCCAAGGGGACCAGGTGCGCATCACCCAGAGCTAAATCTATGTATGAAAAACAAAGCAAAACATGTTGGAAATTTATTAAGTCATTTTTATTTGACGAAAGTCAAGATAGATTTGTTATCTTTGATGCCAATTTTTATGGACATGCCACCCCTGTTTCATACCCCACCTGAGTTTCTGTATTCTAGACCACGTGATGCTGTTGTACACTTTGGGTCACAAATGCATTCCCTAAAAAGTTTTCTTTCTTTACTTACCCTGCATTTCACCTGCGAGCTCATACTGCTCTATTGCCTTCCCTGATCGTACAGCTATTGCTGAGAATAGCCCTCCTGAGCCCCACTTGCCAGAGTCGTCTGAAATGTTCAGTAATTTAATAACACGTACACCCACAAAACTACTTACTGTTATATAAAGTTTAAAAATAGATGTAAAATTGGAAACAAAGGCCTGCGTACAAATCAAACACCTAACAATTCAATTATTCTTTTATGGCAATGTTTACGTAGCTTCAGCAAAGCCCAAGACTGGGACAAACAGCTAGCTAGCCTTCATGCAGCAGTAGGTCTCTAGTAATTTACTCTCTAACACTCTAATGTTCACAGGCTTCGCTTTTCACAGGGACAGTCGGCCCAGGCCCAGTAAACAGCCCCGTCTCCGGTGTCAACGTGGCTTTTTTTCGGCCCCGTCAAATTTTAAGATTCCGAGAATCGAAAACGAAAATCAGCCCCATCGAGTAAATGACGGGGCTTTTTTTAAGGCCCCGTGGTTTTCTCAGACGGCAAAGCCTGTGTTCAGTGTGTGTGGTAAGCGAAGAGAACGCAGCATACCTGCACAGTGCACTACAATCGCATCCTCATCTCCAGCATGCGCCGGATAGGTGACGTCACCACAAACGTATAAGATTGGTGTTCGGAGCTCGTTGTCATCGTCGTCCAACGATACCTCCTCTCTCTCCTCTCCTTCGAGCCCATCGTCTAGACAAATGTTTGATGAGGTGTAGTTGTTCTCTGTCCACAGCTGTTCCCTGTAACATAGCATACAGGCATGCGAATGACAAACCAGATTGATAATTATCTTGTCACCATTTGAAATGCAAAGCATAATGCATTATTCACAGTTATATTAAAGAATTTAGCATTCACTAATCGTCACGTAAACAAAAACAGTGACTGCAACAACAACAAAAACAACAACAACAACAACAACAACACAAACAACACCTCCACAACCTCCACCACCACCAACAACAACAACAATAACAACAACAACACCACCACCACCAACAACAACACCACCACCACCACCAACAACAACAACAACAACACCAACAACAACAACACCACCACCACCACCAACAACAACAACAACAACAACAATAACCACAACAACAACAACAACAATCACAACAATAACAACAACAACAACACTCACTGCTTTCTCCGTGTT
>NW_014577751.1:159210-162259 GCF_000485595.1 Priapulus caudatus | reverse complement strand
ATGCACACACACATATACATATTTATTTATTTAATTTAAATAGTTTATATTATTTATTTAAAGATAGTGGATAAACACTATGGCAACATAAAAATGCTACAAAGTCTGTCAAATAAATAAGGAAGAATCATTATAGAACTTAGAAGTAGTACTTTTAAAAAACACATCCGAGCGATACACAGAAATCATTTTATGATTCCTCAGTTTACCTCAGCGGCCATTGATGATTCAGCAGTGACTTCCTCTGTGGACAAGTGGCCGCCCTCGATGACAGAGCTAGTGAGCATCAGTTTGGCCTGTGCACGCCGTAGCACCAGCTCCTCAACAGTGCTACGAGCAACCAGCCTTATGATCTTCACTGGTCTGCAAAAGTGATGCTGCCTAGTTAGTGCTGGATGAATGGTTTGAAATGAGTACCAGGTGTCAGTAAAAACCTCAATACGACTTCTTCCTTGTACTGATTTCTAATCTAGCATCTCATAGAGTGTTTACTAGGTTGGCAAAGTTTTTTTGGCTTTTCGTTACACAGACAGTACAGCTATAAAGACGTAATTAACCAGTGTTACACAGACAGTACAGCTATAAAGACGTAATTAACCAGAGGAAGTGATGCAAGTGTAACTGAAATGATATGGAAGATGGCCAAATATGGAGCACTGGCCGCGCATAGAAGAGAAGTGCGCGCGGCAGAGGGAAAAGAAAAGATAACATGGTGGATCCGTGCGCCATAATGCAAGCCAGCGCACGGATCCAAAGAAAAGACTAGGTGACAGAAAGTGTTCCTCTTCAGGGTGGCATGTACGAACCGCCGCAGTATATATAGTCTATTTCACGAAGCTGTCCCTTATTTCCCAGTCTGCTGCGCCTTGATTAACAGTACTAGTAGAGTCCACTAAGCATTTGCACTCGTTAACGATGTGTATTTCGAAGTAAATAAGACTACGTGTGTTGAAATGTATATCGAATAAACAGAGGTAAATTCGGTGACACGCAGGCTGACATATTGTCTTCCCACTACGCATTGCGCAGCACAACCTGTAGCATGGTAGACTGTAGACGGTATAGGGGGTAAACGGTAGACTGGTACACTGCCAGTTCGCTGCATGTCTCTAGAGCTTGTGACAAGGGCTTGGAAACATTCTAGGCCTATTTTCACATTTGACATGGATTCTTCCGCTCTCTCAACATAGATGAAATAGTTCTAATTGTATTTTCATTTGCACAATAAGTGCACGAAATTTAACGAAGTACAGCTTGTGATCTTCTATTTACATAACATATCGAATAAACACAAAAGTTTGCTTCAAACTGTTCGATTACCAAACTTTTCGAGCGATCGGCATAAATAGGAGAATTCGTATAGAGTAGTGATCGCCGTCTCCGTGTAAGTAGTCCACTTCGCGGACGGGTATAGTTTCACTCACTATAAGGCGCGAACGTCCAGTTTAGAAAACAAAGATACTGCGTGATTTTGATTCAGGGCAAATAAGTGATTACTGGTTGATTACAAGGCTTACAAGCGTTAATTTGTTGATTAACAACAACAACAACACTCACTGCTTTCTCCGTGTTTCCTGGGCTCTTTGGACCTCGGCTGCTTCCCTCTCCTGTGCCTTCCTCATCATTGTGTCAGCTCTCTTCTTCGCACGTTCTACCGTCTCCTCCTCTGTAAGCACCTTCCTTGGCAGACTTGGACGATCAGGGAGAAACATTTGAGGTGATGGCGCATTCCTGCTTCTCAACCCTCTCTCTTGTCCTATCGCCGAATCAATGTTTTCTTTTCCATCTGTCATGACATCATTTGATGTTTAAATAACACATTTCTGAGAATAAAACAACATTTTTAAAAATCCAGTACATACCAATAGGATATGTGCACGTGTTAGTTAATAGTAAAAAAATGGATGAAATATTATAGGTGCCATAACATCCATCATCAGCTATCTTACACTTAGAAGTTTATGGACAGATTGCATGGCCCACAACGATCATGCAGGTCCTAGTTAGAATGATGAGAAAACTTCAATGACCTAGTAGCAACAGATTGAAAGCCTTTCTGTCATCTGCAGAAGTTTCCTTTGAGTAGTCCTTTCCTTCAAATGAGTAGATGCTATCTCCCATACAAGTGGATTTCTTTAATAGGTCCTATCATAACAACAAAGAAACAAATGTGTGAGTCACTGGTATACACTCTGCCATATAAACTTTATATAATAAATAATAGTCCAATAAATCCCTCTGCTTGAGTTTTCATCTGTTTGTTCACACTTATTCACATACGCGCAAGTGAAAAGGAGAGGATCTATTAAACATGGGTCTTAAGTAGGGCTGTAACGATACACAAGCCTCTCGATTCGATCCGGTTCTCGATATTAGCCTCTCGATTCGATCCGGTTCTCGATATTAGCCTCTCGATTCGATTTCTTCGATTCGATTGCCAAAATATTGAAATGTTATCTTATTTTTTATATTTTCATTATTTTGCAATAATAAATTATTAGAAATTGCCAATGAATACTAAATGGTGAATAGACTAGAGTCTAGAGAGTATATATACACTGCACAGACGCTGAGTAACATTGGTGAGTAACACTCCACAGTATATAGCGTAGTATAAGTGGTATCGAAGTGGAACCGAAAATACGGGGAAAAATATCGAGGATCGGATCGAAGGAAGAGAATCGCGATCTGAATCGATTTCGGTGGATCGTTACAGCCCTAGTCTTAAGACTATATACCTCCTCGTCTTTTCCTATATCAGTCCATCGGCTATTCACAGTTTTTCCGAGGATCCTTTCAAACTCCTCACAGGTAACTTCTCTGTTGACGTTGTCACCCGATTCGCCCAGTAAGTTGCTGAGGCCAAACTGAATCATGTCTGCCATCTGCGGAGGAGCACAGATATACAACATTTGCATTAACAGTTATGTCCGTTGTAACAATCAGCAAAGCCTTCAGGCAAGCTATTAAGCCCCTCATAACACTTCACAACTTATCAATACAATATCAGAGATATTCCTTTTGTGCACGCACGCATGCATGCATGCAC
>NW_014577751.1:148535-158582 GCF_000485595.1 Priapulus caudatus | reverse complement strand
TACTAGGTTGGCAAAGTTTTTTTGGCTTTTCGTTACACAGACAGTACAGCTATAAAGACGTAATTAACCAGTTTAGAAAACAAAGATACTGCGTGATTTTGATTCAGGGCAAATAAGTGATTACTGGTTGATTACAAGGCTTACAAGCGTTAATTTGTTGATTTACAATGTTCACCTTGTCTGGCCTATCCTGTGTGCCCTCGCTGCAGCTTGGAGGTCATTTTGTGGATTAAAATCAGAGTCAATGAAGATTACCGTATCAGCTGCAGTCAGGTTCAGCCCTGCTCAAATAAAAGCCAAACGTGCATGCTTGATTTAAACCATGTAAAGCGTGGGGAAGATCATTTCCAATAAAAGCCAAACGTGAGTGCTTGATTTACATTATGTAAAGCGTGGGGAAGATCATTCCATTTCTCATCTGCTCAGCATGCGATGTTTTCAATCCATACGCTATTACGTTCTGCCACTCATTATCACAACATATCTCTTACCTACTCCACCAGCTTTAGTGCTGAGCAAGAAGATGAACGTGTCGTCTTGCTTGTTAAAGTTCTCGATGGACAGAAAACGTTCCTCGCCCCGCACCGATCCATCTAATCTCTCGTAGCTGTAGCCTAGACATAAAGCTTCGGTTAGCACTATCGTATGTGTCGGACGAAAACGCAACCATTAAACTGGAAATAAATATTTCCACTGTTGTCAGATTCAATCGGTGATGGCGTTTACTCCGTGAATATCCCTTACACGGTTTTTGAGGTGGGAAGCTTTATCACCTATGCATTGCAGTTGTATGTAATAGCAACCAGGGTAAAAAATACACAGGAGCGATGAGCGATTCGCTCTTCAAACCTCCGAAATCGCTCCCGTGAAGCTCAAAATAGATCCCGTAAAATTTTTGACGAGAGCTCTTTTTTCCACAGACTTTTGAAAAAGAGCTCCCATAAAAAAAAGGTATTTTTTCCCTGATAGTAATACTGGAAAATTTGTAGCTTGAATTGGAGCATGCCTGTAATAAACACCTATGGTTCGATATTAAGGGCAGCAAGCAGCTGTTCTGCTGCCTACAATGTCAGTTTGCTGTGTGCTCTCACTGTCGGCAGCAGATATTTACTGCTACGAAAATCCTAATAAACCAAAGTAAAAAAAAACTAAAGGTACAGGAAATTTCTGTTGACCAGTTGTTTGGGGTAGTTTCTCTCAAATCCCGTTGACCAAGCATTACCGGCTATGCTTCATTTGACATGCCACTTGCATTAAACATGGGTGACAAGATTGAGGATTAACAATCAGGGGAAACACGACTAGGAGACCAAATCTGCCCCCTTATGGACAGTAGCAATAGAACAGTACGTTGGGGCAGGAGTGAGTGGAACTACTATGGTTATCTCATGTTCCTGCCTAGATGAGTAGGTTTGCTACCAGCTTTTCCCTCTGGCAGCAAATACTTTCTGCCCGAGAAACAAGTTACTTCCCAACTCCGAAAACCTATACGATTTACGACAGCGTATATTTGCCCTTGAGACCTACCTCTGTAACCAAGATAATCCTGCACAATGTCCAACATAGCGGTCATTTGAGAAAAGAGTAACACCTTGTGTCCATTGACTCCTAGGAAATGGAGAAGCTGGTCAAGGGCAAACAGCTTAGCACTGGCCTCGACTAGATGCTCACCCATCATAAATGGCTCTGGCTCTACACCTATAATGCAAGCATAGAAGCTGTGATGCTCTCCCCCTGTAATACTGTAAGGGAGTAATTAACTAACACTACTAACTGACGACAACTAAGCTAAGTAAGCAAACATTAAATGATATCTCTGGACACTAGGGCATAGATAAAACCCAACTTCATTATAACTCTAGCGCACTTAAACATTCTCTGAGTACAATTAGACGACTAAATGATGAACAGGAATTAATCAGTACATCACCATGGATTAAATTAGTGCAATGCCAGGGATTACACACAATTAGCGAGCAAGTCAGGCTAAGGTAGGGTAGTGCAAGTACCAGTGCACATTTAATTAGTGCATTCACCATGGAACATGCACACTTAGTACACTCATAGCAGACATATGCATATTTAGTACACTCACCATCAAACATTCATATTTAGTACACTCACCATGGAACAAGCACACTTAGTGTATTTGTCATGGAACAAGCCTATTTAGTACACGCCTCACGTAACATGCGTAACACTAGTAAATTCATCGGGGAACATGCACATTTAGTTCAATCATCAGGAAACGTTAAAATTTAGTGCATTTAGTGCATTTAGTGTGCGTTTAGTACACACTCACCAGGAAACAGGTACGGGTGGTTGACACACTTGCGCAGCTGCATGAGAACATTCTGGATGTTCACCTTCTTTGGACGAGCCTGCTGAGCAAAGAAGCTTCCCAGCCACTCTGCAACAATGCAGTAACAATAACAACTAACCATCATTACAGAGACTCCCCGACTTACAAACATGTTCGGTTCCGAGCGGTCGTTCGTAAGTCGATTTGTTCGTAAGTCGAACATATGTACGTACGTATACAGTATTGTACATTAGTGTAGTATATGTACGTGTGAACATCGAGTAACCTAGAAGTGTACATAGCGTAAACATATATGTGAACACAGGAGTTGGCGAGTCAAAATCACCATTTGCGCAAATTGTTTGTATCATCAAAATTTCGTAACTCGAATGTTCGTAAGTCGGAGAGTCTCTGTATGCATCGATGTCCTAGCCTTGTTAAACGAATATTTAAACAGTTAAAATCAAAACTTAGATACAATATGTTGTATTTCTAGAAGTAAAGTCGTAAGAGCTGACGTATAATATATAAACTCAACAAAGGATTTATTCCAGCCACACTCCAGCCTGCCACGTAGTAGAGTGACCACCCAAGTACATGGCTTTAGGAAATAATATAGCGCCACCTATTGGGCCTAATATGGGCGAATGATACAATAATGTCACACAATAGGTGCATTTTCCACAACTATTTTGATAGATTTTACACCATATTTATATCCTACCCATGTCTTTTGTCAGTATTGCCTTGTAGATAGTCTTTTGTAGCACTGCCAGACCGTGGTAGAAGATGACTTCGGATTTTTTTGGCAAATCTGCCATTACTTCCGATTTGACTCTACGCAGCAGAAATGGCTGTAGTAGGCTGTGCATCTCCTTTCTCAATTCTGTAAAATAGATGCATATACACAAATAAACACTATAGATCAGAAGATAGTATACGTCACAGTCCTGTAAATAGTGTCACGAAAACAAACGATCAATGTTTTTAGTTTCTTACTAGTTCTGATGAGCCATATCCTCAAAAACATCTATTTGATCTGCTGCCTTTTGATTTTCACACTGAAGATTAAGCTTCCCACGTTAACCCCATAGCCCAAACTCATAGAGAGCAGTGTGAGGCATTGAAATTTGTGCCACAACTGCATCTTTCCTCAACTCCAGTGCTATACTTTAAGTTAAATATCTTCTCTCGCGTTGACCTTTGCCATTCGATCTGCAATACTGACCTAATGCAGTTTATACAGGTCAACCCTGCCTGGCAAATACAACCAACAGAGATGAAGCCATTCAGATTTCCGCTATTATCACTGACATACACAGGGATGGGAATGACAATTTGTGTTTTCAGCTGAAAATAGCAGGGGTCCAGCGAGGGGGGGGGGGGTCAGCTCGAGGGCAAAGCCTGGTCAGTGGGTTCAGGAAGTTTTTGAATTTTTACAACTTACAAGGCATAAAATTGCATTAGGAGACACATACAGAACAGAATTGTTACAGAGCATATTACAGTACACTGCAGGGAGTATATCTTGCACTGTCATTATCATAACACTAGAATTGTCCAGGCAGTTTCAAATTTGTTTCTGCATCGTCACTACAGTAGATATTTTATCATATTGAACAACTTTAGCGGCTTGTCCTGCTGCCAAGGCAAGTCTGTGAGCCCCACAGTGATCAGACATCAGGAAAGGAAACGCTTAAGGGACTGTAAAATGAAAATTTGTACATTCTAACACCCTCTAAAATTTTCTCTCAACGGATTTAGACGTTTCACAAAATCGACCCTGGGACTGTGAAATCCGCGGATTTCCGCGGATATGTGGAAGATTCTCATCCCTGCATACAGGTGCATATTCTTGCCATGCTTCTAAAATTTTAAACCTACTTTGTGAGTGATTTCCAATTGTTTCCACCCCCAAGAGACTTATCAAATGTTAAACATTAGATTTGTATCGGTATATTCAAGATGATGATTTATCTCGGCATATGACCGATGACTCACTGATCATCAATCTGGTTGTGTAACAGTTCATTTATCAATAAATTAATAACGATTCCGCCAACACTAATAACATTTACTCTGCTGCTATGTCTTCTAACCTTCATCAGTCTGAATGGTTTCATACGTATCCACAAACTCCTTTCGTTGAGATGACGTGAAGATTCTCGGTGCAACAAAATGGAGGAGGGAGTATAGTTCTGCTAGATTGTTTTGCACCGGGGTTCCAGTCAATAACACCCTGTAGTAATCAAGACGCCAATGAGACAAAGATACTAGTAATCGTAATGCATCTCATTTTAAAATAAGAAGAATACACTGGAGTAATATGAGAGCGTGTTGTTGCATTGCGGAATTGTTTAGGCACCCCATGAACTAGCAATGTTCCTGCCTGTGTAGAGACATTTACTGGAGCATTTGGATACATCAGATGACAATCCAGCATACAAACCATTATACAACATGACATCACCTGCTAGATGATATTTACAAACAGTGGATGCATCGACAGAGGCAGAGGGAGTTCTTGCTATTGATAATTAATGTTAAATGGCTACTAAATCATGTTGTACTTACTGCCAGTTAAAAAACTTCAACCGATTGCATCTCTGCTACAACGTAAGGGTAGCAGAAATAAAGATTGCGGAAGAATTAAGTTGCAACACGGCGGTACCTGTGTTTGCTGTCAATACTTGTCAGTGCTTCATACAGGAGTGATTCCTGGTTCTTAATACGATGAGCTTCATCGACTACGATGGCCGACCACGACGTCTTTACGAAGAACGCTGCATCTCTTAGAAATAGCTTGATAGCAGAGGTAGAAAATTACCAGTGTTAGGGCATTGCATTCTTAAAAGTAATCTATCTTCTTCTCTCTTTTTAGTTCCTTCTCTCCTCGTGGAGACTAGGGCTGGACTAAAAGTAATCTATAAACAAAAGTAATTATGGTCTTCTGTGCAGAATACCAAGCAAGCATCCACCAAAAGAATTACTATGACCATGTACCACATCGACACCAGATCTCTAGCTGTCATTGTAAAGCTTTCAGGAAATATCACCAGGCTGCATACACATTCCATGTAGCATGCACTGTTGTGACCACTGAAATATATAGAGACACCTATAGTCTATCCATATTATTATTTCTATGGTTGTGACAGTGACGTCAACACACTATCTGTATTTAATTTTTTTATGAAGCCTTACTAACCCCTACAACTTGTGTCTACATAGGTACATAATACCTAACCTACATAACTACATAACTACATAACCTACTATAGGTGAAGACACAAGTACATAATCGACAATCAGTGATTCTCTGTGCAGATTCACATATAGTAGTGCATTGAATAACTAATTTTGAATGATTCTTTGCAGGGATTGCAAAATCTTTGTTTCTACTAGACAAACAGGTCCAGAAATACATTTGTCTGACAGGTCCAATGAATTTCGTTTTCTGTGTTTCTTTGTGACAACGTATGGCATGTTAGACTGTAAGTGGCTTCAATAACTCCAACTGCTGATGTTGTTTTTTTACCTCATATGTAGTTAACAGGACATCATACTCATAGTCTACATTTGTCAACCTGTCACGTAGCACTTCTCTCTTCTCTTTGTCACCTACATACAACTCAAGGTCCAACTTTGGTGCAAACCTGCAGAGGACATTTGAAAAAATGTTCACTTTTATTTATACTTTATAAAATATGCTAAAATGCTGCAAGAAATAACAATCAGCATATCAATAAATTGAATTATTTAAAGTCCATCATTCACTAGCCTTAATCCACGGCTAATGAATATTGAACTTTTAGTAATTAAGCCTTGTACTCTCTTATGTTTTTATAAGAATGAGCTAGAGATATGATATTGTATTTTGTTGAAAGGAAACTATAACTATGAAAGAAAAGTATACCGTTTTAGCTCTGTCTGCCAGTTAGACAGAACAGAGAGTGGTGACAGCACTAGGAAGGGCTTTGTCTTGATCTCTCCTCGTAAATACACAAATAGTGCGACAGTCTATAAATAGAAAGCAGTTGAATACGTACCCTTTACTCTCACATGAATATACACATGCACACATATAAAGCATAATATTATATCCCCATGTGAATGCGTAAACACAGATCTGCTATAAGTCACCTGCAAGTTAGTAGATAGTAATGCATTCCTAAACCTCTATTTGGTATAATATTTGTCTCTTTATTGATTGTGGGATAACCAATTAGGTACCTATAGTATCTTATAGCTAAGCTTCGGATTTCTTCATGATTGAGCCACTCACCTGCACAGTCTTACCAAGACCCATTTCATCTGCAAGTATACTGCCATGATGTCGATGGTAGTGTTCTGCTAGCCAGTTCACTCCATCCACCTGGTAGTGATGTAGACTGGTACCTGTATTGCCCAAAATCCAATACATTTTCTATAAAATAGTATTTAGTAGTTATGAATGGAAGTATTATGCATCCGGTGCGGTAACAGGCAGCCTGCCGGGCTGGTAGCCGCTCGACCAGCGATCGATACAGAGTTTTTGCGTAAAGGTCACGCACGTTACCTACAGCGCGCACATGCTATGCCTGCCTGGCAGCCTGACGTCATACTTTGAATTTACACCAGTGGCGGTTAGACTTTTGTGGCGCCACGTGTTAAATCAGTAGCCGTTCAACTATATCCAGTCTCTTTAAAGAGACTGTGTATGCGTTCAGACTCCAGACCCATCAAAGTGTATTGTGGATAAATTAAATGTATTAAGGACCTCACTATGCCGACATGCACTTCAGTAGGAGACTAGGAGCCAACAAAATTATGTCAGAGGCACTCGCGGCCCTGATACGCTCACACGGTCGCACACCGAAGTGAACGGTTTAGAATCTAAATATAGTGTAGGCGATACAACAGACGAAAGGGTTTCTCTTGTCTTAGCGCCATCTGGCGGTGGCGTTTGCAAGTTAATTTACGACGCTAAACCTGATGTTTATCTATCAATATATAGGTAGTATCAATTATAGGTATCATAATCAAATACATAAATATATATATATAATATATACTAATTATTATATATATATATCAGTAGATAATAGGGAAGGAGTGTGACTTCAATAAACAAGGGAAATTCGTCATTTACTAGCCTCAGAATACCTACGATTTACTACGCGTAACTCAACCAACTTGAGCTCAAATCGTACACAGTACATTCGCCTAGCATCGTGCAAAATCGTTTCCTCGTATACACCAGCAATCCGGAGATACAGACTAAAACGTACGACACGATTATCCATTCTTTGGCCATCAACCCGAATGTATGTCCGCCTAAATTGAAACAAAAGACAGCTACTAATGCACTCTTGCTCACTCGACGAGGCGGTGTGGCTCGCTGGGAGATTGGACATCGACGCAACACTCGGCGAGATAACCTTTGACCCGGCATACAGCTACATACCGGCATACAGCTGGTATGTTCCCCACGCACGCACACCCACCGCAATCAGCAGCAGCTCCAGCTCCAATCTCCCAGCGAGCCACACCGCCTCGCCGAGGGTGCAAGAGCGCGTTAGTAGCAGTCTTTTGTTTCAATTTAGGCGGACAATACGTTCGGATTGATGGCCAAAGAATGGATAATCGTGTCGTACGTTTTAGTCTGTATCTCCGGATTGCTGGTGTATACGAGGAAACGATTTTGCACGATGCTAGGCGAATGTACTGTGTACGATTTGAGCTCAAGTTGGTTGAGTTACACATAGTAAATCATAGGTATTCTAAGGCTAGTAAATGACGAATTTCCCTTGTTTATTGAAGTCACACGCCTTCCCTATTATCTACTCCTGATATAGTATATATATATATCAAGAGCTAATACTAATACATTTGTCTACAGAGTGCTATTCGGCCTAAGAATAGCGTCACATTATGTAAAATTCTTTAGCACATATTTTTGTTAGTACTAGCAACTACTTTGTGAGCATGCATACTCAGCACTACCTATGACAAAAGTAAAAACTCTCAGTTTCGGCATTTGACTGCGCGTTCCATACAAGAAGAGGTGCGAAATCAGGTAATCAGGCGCCAACGGCTAACTTGTTTCAAAAGCCGTACATCGACTTGGTTTGGTGAGTCCATTGTTTTTATCTTTGCTGGCGCCCGTACCGCTGTACCGGCAGATCCCGCTGACGTTGGCTTGGAGATTGGGGAAATCGTCAACACATCGGAGAATTTCAACAACATTGGAGTATTTTCAAAATACCGTTTTATATAGACACGCGCAGCTGAAATTGGATGGAGCTAGAGTTTATTTTGTCATAAGGTAGTGTGATATATTCATGGCCACGAAGTAATTTGTAGTCTAGTAGCTGTAGAAATTAGCGTTTGGATGCACATTGTGAGCCTTTAAGTATACTCAGTATGCTCTTGGTAGTAAGTTTGTCACTTTATACCCAACGTGGCATAGTGTCAACCATGCAATGGACCTATTTGGTACGATTGCCAGGTAGCTCTACACCGTTTGCAGTCACGCTCTACAGACAATGTTTAGTAACCAAGTGCAGCAAAGTTGAGATTACTGAGCATGGCCCATATAGAAACTGAGAACCTGACCTAGCAACAATATTATTAAATTTTATGATTCTATATATATATATATTACAATTTTAATATAATTATCTATAATTATTATAATTATAGTAATGATTTTAATATCTAAAGGGAAGCAGAAGCTCATCTTGACCGGACGGATAGTTGAGCAACGGCAACGAACTTTTTCTCTAGACCTAAAATCATAGGTGCTTACGAGAGGGCAGTATGACTGGAGCAGCCGGCCTGGCAGTGCTCGACGTAACAAGCAGCATCCCTGCTACCGGCGCATGGGATTTCATCACGAGTACATCTTCTCCAGCATCCGAGCCGCGCATCACCTGCGGTCTTCCCATCCTCCTCATCGTCATCGTCGGTTTGCCACGCTTGAACGGATGCGATTACGTATATTATGAAATTATATGATTATATAAATTAAGTAATCAAAATAAAAAATTAAATGTATAATTAAAATTAGAAAATTATTACGGTCATCGTATATTTCACAGATGTAGAGCAAGATAATGTGCGAGGGAGGGAGCAAAAATAGAGAGATGGGATTAATAAAGAACGAGAGATAGAGTGAGAGGTGAGAGATGAGAGATGAGAGAGAGAGCAAGAGAGAGCGAGAGCTGAGAGAGAGAGAAAAGAGAGAGAGAGAGAGAGAGAGAGAGAGAGAGAGAGAGAGAGAGAGAGAGAGAGAGAGAGAGAGAGAGAGAAGAGAGAGAGAGATGAGAGAGAGAGAGAGAGAGAGAGAGAGAGAGAGAGAGAGACGAGAGAGAGAGAGAGAGAGAGAGAGAGAAAGAGAGAGAGAGAGAGAGAGAGAGAGAGAGAGAGAGAGAGAGAGAGAGAGAGAGAGAGAGAGAGAGAGAGAGAGAGAGAAGAGAGAGAGAGAGAGAGAGAGAGAGACGAGAGAGAGACGAAGCGTTTTTTCCTGAGAAGGCAAAATCTCTACACGACCGTCATAGATACTTTCACTCCCATGCACAAATCAAGTGCGACAATGACTAGATCTAACTATAGAGATATTGTAATATCATATATAATATATAAACATGTATATGATATACACGATATATACATATAAATCAATATACATATAAATATATATATATATACCATGTTGATTGTATAATTACTGCATTAATAACAGACAATATTTATGTACTCGC
>NW_014577751.1:143395-147104 GCF_000485595.1 Priapulus caudatus | reverse complement strand
AATATACATATAAATCAATATACATATAAATATATATATATATACCATGTTGATTGTATAATTACTGCATTAATAACAGACAATATTTACTGAGCAACGCTATACCACGTATGGAACATATAATATTAGGAAACCCTACGTAATAGCAATATTCAAAGGGACAACAACGGCTGCTGCCTGGATAGTTGCGTTTGTCAATATATAGGCTTCCTCGTACATCGTCTAGCATCTATATGAGGTCAAGGTCGTAGCTTAATCACTGCACCATCGGCCGGACACAAACCTGGAGGTAATCCATCACCACACGAGGGCGCCTCTGTATGGAGCCCATCGCGGTGGCGCCAGCTACGCGAGCAGCGAGACGCCTCTGGATGCTGCGCTGTACCTGAGGGAGGTCGAAGAACCGTCTCCATGACGACGCATCCTCTGCCGGCCGACCTGCACAGGAGTAGTACAGCAGTTGAACGCTATTGTTTACGCGAATATTTCTCACGCTCAGTACTGCTCTTTTAAGCCCGTCTCTGTAACCGTACGTGTGCGCAGCAATAATATCTCGTGCATGCTGGCGGATTCTAGAGCATAAAATACACCGTGCATACATTAGCAAAGGCATATATTCAACCTGTACGAACAGTCTATTCTGTGTACATAGCAATACAAATAAGAATCAGTATAGATTCAGAAGTGATCTCACTGGTGCATAATTGCATGTACTCCATCACTATTTGCAGCACAAGTACAGAAATCAGTGCATAACTGTGTGGAGGATAGCAGCACAGACTAGCACATGCTCTGCATTACGTGTTCTCGTTCATGACTATCACGACCACACGATGACAGCACGTGTCAGTCTACCAGGGTACCTGGTTGTGGAAGATGTGCATGCTTCGGCGGGATGCTGCGATTGCGAGAGACCGCCACCGCGTTGTCGTCTGTGAGATTCAGCATCAAGCCGCTACAGCTAAGCGTGTCCGAGACCTGGCTCAGGGATGCTTCTGAGACACGACTGAGGGATGTCTCGGAGAAATGACTCAGGGATGCTTCCGAGACATGACTCAGGGATGCTTCTGATAGGAAGCTTGAGTCTCCACCTCTCAGATCGTCTGTGTTCACCTAACATAGGGCAGCATTGCTAGAGTAAGCACATGGCGGAAACTTGGTGCATAAACACATCGTAAACACAGTGTTCAAATGGTGAGCACATTGTAATATATCAAGAGCTAATAATAGGTATTATTAGCTCTTGATATGTGTGTGTATTTATATATGTCCAACTTGACCCTGATTGCTAGTATTATCATATTACTTTGTATGTTCTAAATACATCTAATTATGCAATTACGTAAATGTTATATGTTATATTGATTTGTTAAAT
Source organism: Priapulus caudatus (assembly GCF_000485595.1). Classification (NCBI taxonomy): domain Eukaryota; kingdom Metazoa; phylum Priapulida; class Priapulimorpha; order Priapulimorphida; family Priapulidae; genus Priapulus; species Priapulus caudatus. The sequence continues at coordinate 145,729 of NW_014577751.1, read as the reverse complement.
CTAATTCTAAATTAGAAATATATTATTCATGTATTAACCTAGAAATCATTGGTAAGAAACCACATTACATATGCTAATCCAGTGTATTCTTAAATTTAACCAATATCTATATTCAATGATCTATATCCAATATCTATGATGATCTATATTAATATCTTATGATCTATATTCAATATCTATATCCAATGACGAAATGCTGTTTTCCTTCAGTGCACACTTATTCATCTTCATGCCCATTTGCGATTAGTTAAATTTTAATGGCGGTGTCACGTTGTGTATCCATGTTGATAATTATTGCAAAATCTTTTTTGCAGGAAAGTTGAGCACACATGAGAACTTGCACAAGGGAGAAACAGAATATATTCGAGCTGTGCGATGCAATCTACTCACTTACGGATGCAAAACCTTGAAGGACAGAAGCACTTTTTATGCATGTGAATACATAATATTCTATTAGCTGAACCTTATTAGCTGAACAGTCCTCAGAGACACATGTACATTCAAACTGAAATGAAGCCATATGTGTGTGATACGTGTGAAGGCAGGTTTATAACCTCTGATGGTCTCGACTTACATAAGCTCACTAACACAATTGATAAACCGTTCGCGTGTGATAAATGTGGATACAAGACCTTTCGGCCAAGTGCTATCCAGACACACATCATGCGTATGCATACAAATGAGAAGTGCTATCTGTGTGATATATGCGGACATAGGAGCCTTACATTAGAATACCTCAAGATACACATGCGCACTCACACAAATAAGAAGCGATATGTGTGGATAGAGATGTAATAGTGGTAGTGCTCTTGTGAAACACAAGCGCACCCACACAGGAGAGAAGCCATATGAATGCAGTATGTGTGAATTCAAGTGTAGCCAATCCACTGGTCTTCGTCGGCACATGGTCATTCACACAGGAGAAAAACCGACTTCATGTTCCTTATGTGAACTCGGGTTTATTAGTCCTCATCATCTGCGAAGACACATGCGCGTTCACACAGGAGAAAAACCCTACACGTGTAATATGTGTGATTATACGAGCTCTGAGGCTGGTAATCTGCAGACACACATGCGCACTCACACAGGAGAGAAGCCCTATGCTTGTGACAGATGTGATACAACTGTTCTCACTCTGTTAGTCTGCGAAAACACATGAGCACTCGTCATGAGAAGCATATTATGTGATGCACGTACATGCATATGCAAGTTTGACTGCAATATATACATTTTGAAGTAAAGAACCGATGCTAGTCGTGCTATAATTTGCTGCAACTGTCTATTATATTGTTAGCGAAATAACGCGTGCATAGTATTTAGACATTTATATTTTGTATTTGCCAATGATAAATCGTAACTTGAATAAGTTGTTGCCTTATCCTCTACTCTCTTGTTAACTCACTTCTTGTCATTGTAAACACCATCTACTAGCATCTTTCGACAAAAATTTGAAGAAGGAGATGCAGCTAAAGGGTGTGGGGGGCGTAGGAGATAAGGGAAGTATTCCTTATGCCTGGGACTAAACTAGCCTAGATATACTGCTAGGCAAAAGCGAACACTGCTAGTTATACCATCATCGTATTAGAGCTAGCATTTAAGACGCATGCACGCGTGCACTTACGCAAACAAATGCACGCACGCACGCACGCAGTGGCGCGCATATATGCCACACACGCATGTGCGGGGAGAGGTGCACTGTAGTTACCACGGTTATAACCGCCATCCTATCGTCAGACCCGATGGTAACATCGGATAGACCATTAAATTATGTCCTAGAAATTGTACAACCTGATGCTGTGCCAGGGCCCAATAGCCTTCCTTAGATAAATGTGGCAAATTTTGGCACAACTTGTAAACTTGTAATGTTTGTGTTAGAACAGAAAGTGCGGTTGTATGTTATATATTATATATGTTATATATTATTCATCGTGTTATGGAACACATAAGTAAAAGAGATAACGAACATTACAAATTTACAATTTCTGTTCAGGTGTCATAGTATTTTTGACAAAATAAATGTGATAAAATCTATTTCAGAAGCTGATAATGCATAGCAAGTGTTTTTTGATATAAGTAAGATGTTATTAGTCGCTATCTATCTCCTCCCTCTCAGTCTCTCTCTATCCCTCTCTCTCTCTGTCTCTCCTCTCTCTCTCTCTCTCTCTCTCCCACTATCTCTCTTCTCTCAATATATATGTATCTCTCTCTTGTTTCTCTCTCTGACCTTATATCGTCTCTCTTCGCGCTTGTCTCTCCTCTCTCTCACCGTCCTCCTCTTTTTTTGCTTAGAAATCTTACTCAGAAATCACTCAAGCATTTGTTACACAGCAGCCA
>NW_014577751.1:139342-141842 GCF_000485595.1 Priapulus caudatus | reverse complement strand
GGCTAGGACGCCAACAGTCCTGTCCCGTCCCTACAAAGGTGGCAGGTCGCAGCGGACCGGGGAGGTGCAAGGCCCGCGCAGGTTGAGGGAGGCAGATGTCGGTACAGGCAGTGGGTAGCCAGCCGCGGTGCAGGGAACGACCCTGACCGCAGCCTGTGTGTGCATCGCAGGATGACAAAGTGTGGCTGCATCCACATTCGCCTGGAAACAGAGAAACAAGCAGCGATAATCAAAGCGTGGTGGCGTTTTTTAAAGATGTAAATATGTCACAGACGGGATTGATTTTGCATTAACCTTTTAAAGTACTGGTTGACATTAAGAGGATTAAATGCAACACTGCTTATACACGTGTATCTTGTTTTCATAATATATATTTATGGATTGGCTTCCACAACAAACGAATACCAGCGTCTATCTAATGTTAATCGTGACAGATGGTAGCGCCACCTGTAGAGTCGTTTATTTGTTGGCAGGAGACGCGTCCTGTCGCGTGTCGACGTGTGATCGTTCTCCCAGTCGTGCGTGCGTGTGGGCAGCTGCGGCAGAGGCATGAGACCAGACCCACCACGCTCTGCTGGTTCTCCCTTATAGTGATCGTCCGTCACTTCCTCCAAAATACCTGCAAACAATGAGGTTGTTGTGAATAATCAATTATCCTGCTCCGATTTATAGGAGGTGAGATGCACGGGAAATACTGTCATGAGGCGCCCTCTCTCGCACGATACAGGAACAGATTAAATGTTTCTTTAAATCTTCCTAGAAATTACAATCTCCCTTCAAAAAATTCCCCAAAAACTTTATAATCCTACTATAAGATATAAATATCATAGCGTTACTGTTATCACAAAGGTGTAGCAGTGGCACATCTATACATCGCTTCTTTCACCTACCTCCTCCATCAATGTTAGATAAGTCCTTTCTGCCAGACGGCGTCTGTCGCCCTACACGGGTCTTTTTCTGTGCAACGCGAGCTGGTCTGTGTGGAACCTTGTTCGATTTCTCTCTACTAGGTGGCGCTTGTCGTGCGAGTTGTGGTTTACGCAGCACAGAAGAGTCGGAGATAGTAGGAAATTCGCTCTTTCTGCCGACACCTGATCATAAATTGATCCACGTCGCATCTATTTCTACGTTATCAAGAAGCCTGTCGCCTCTCTGTTCTCTGTTCTCATTGTGTCCAAGCAACGTATCGCACTAGCAAGTGAGTGCATGGTATCACGTACTCCCCGTAACATGAGATTGAGTGCCACAGGTATGTGCTGGCTCGGGAGGGCCTTCGCATTAGCCATAGGATTAGGATCAGGGTTAGAATTAGGGTTATGGTGATGGTTATTGGAACCTGGGTAATTGCAGTCCTAACCCTATATGAACACATCTTAATTGCCTCCGGGGCCATCATGCATAGCACACATGCACTCATGCATGCACACACGCACGTACGCACGCACGCACAAACATATACACACACACTTACGGTGATTTCCCATCATAGTAACTCGATCATTACTGATTACTGCCAAAAATAGCGCTATGCTAAACTATGTAACAGGAGGTCAATCCCTGATGCTGCTTAACAGTCAGTGCGTATATGCTGTGAGTGATAGTGTGAACATTCCATGCAATCTTAGCCAGTGTGACCATGCTGCCAGACTCACCTCTGCTAATCCCACTCCTTGCTGATGATCTCCCCACACCTGTTTCCGCAGCATTCCTCCCACCTCTCACCCTCTGCTGGCGGGCCCTCTGTGCAGGTTGCGCCATCTGCTGGTGGGAAGCAGCCTGGCCGCTGGTAGGGGCGAAGTGTTTCATGACCCAGTCGTTGAGGATCCAGGGAGTGAATGTGTCGGGGGTTGCCGACGGCAACGCAGCATCTTCCGTGCTCGACCAGAGGATGCTCGGCAGAGCAGAGTCATGGGCTTGAAGCACATGATGCAAGAAAACATTTGTTATAGCATAAAACGCCATTAACCGAGGATGTGCTTTAATCGCACGCGAAACGAACAATTGTACACGATGTAAGTGTGATTTACGATATTTCTCATAAAATAAATAAACAGGCAGGTATATTCCTCTAGAACTGATGTGAAAACACACACCCTCAATAACAACATTACAACTTTACAGTATAGGCACTAAAACATTCGTTGAAACTCTCTATGACTATTGCTATCACTCTCAATCTCTCTCTCTGTCTGTCTCTTTCTCCCCCCCTCTCTCTCTCTCTCCCCCCCTCTCTCTCGCTCTATCTCTCTCTCTTCTCTCTCCCCATATATATATATTCATATAATATATTAAAGCCGCACAATGCGCATCCAAACGCTAATTTCTTCAGTACTAGACTAGCAAATACTTCGTGTCATGCATAATCATACTACCTTATGGCAAAATAAACTCTAGTTCCTCCCATTTCACTGCGCGTTGTCTTATAAAAGGTATTTTGAAAATACCTACAATGTTTGTTACAGTTTCCCCAACCCCCAAGCAACCGTGCAGCGGTGCCGCG
>NW_014577751.1:126498-139332 GCF_000485595.1 Priapulus caudatus | reverse complement strand
CGCGGCACCGCTGCACGGTTGCTTGGGGGTTGGGGAAACTGTAACAAACATTGGAGGAATTTTCAAAATACCTTTTATAAGACAACGCGCAGTGAAATGGGAGGAACTAGAGTTTATTTTGCCATAAGGTAGTATGATTATGCATGACACGAAGTATTTGCTAGTCTAGTACTGAAGAAATTAGCGTTTGGATGCGCATTGTGCGGCTTTAATAATTAACATATCTATAACTATAGTGTACGAGCAAACAAGGCAATGATTGCTGCTTTATATATTCTACAGAGCTGTATAAGGTATTACGGAAGCTGGGATGACCTTCAGGCGACCTCTGATGCTGCAACTTGTTTGCCAGTGCAGACAGAACCTCCTCCTGAAAACAGAGGCAGCACATTATGCAAAGCGGAGAGTAATTAACAGTCATCATTAACGTCAAACAGATGCAATAACAATAGATGCGATAACACGGAAGAAGCTGCCGTCATACACGTATTCAGGGCAGATTCTCTCTAACATGCAAGATGAACATTAAAATCATGCTATAGGCCCATTGATTATGCAATGTTGACGAATGCTAGAGTAACTGGCACCTTGTGTAGTTAATAAGTACATAACCTTATAGCCAAACGCGTATTATAGCTTGTCCAATATCACTGCTGGCTACATTACTAGCAAGACTTGAAATCGGTTGTTGATATTCATTTACGTGCCGTAAATGTCATCCAGGAGTCAAGCGATGACGTAAACATTTGTGCGGCCCGTATGTTTTGGACGCCAGATGAAATAGAGGTGTCAGCGGTGTAACCACGGTCATGGACTAAACATGGAAATGGAGTTAAACACACGTACTAATCACGGACGCACATGGACAGCCCTGACAAAAAATTCGTTATCACGAGCGTCCGTGTTTACCAAATCACCGATGATAGCACTGCGTACGGCCGAGCATGCGTGCGAAAATGTCCGGTGCACTATAAATCTGTATCACACCCACTTCGACGGCAGCGGTTTGAAACTGTAAACAACTGATTTCTTGGACTGCGGATTTCAATTAGACATTTCATAGTAACCATGCAGCAGTGATATTGGACAAACTAATACACGTTTGAATGGTAGGTTATGTACTTATTAATTACACAAGGTGCCATGCAGTTACTCTAGCATTCGTCAACATTGCATGATCAATGGGCTTAGTGCGCTTTTAAGTAATTACAACATTAACTTACTACCATAGATTTTTTAATTGTTTTTACTGTTTTCAAACTCAACGAATAAAAGCAGCAGCTTTAGTTAAATATTAATTTTAATGTATGCCTGAAATATATATGCAGTTGAGGCTTGCCCTTCTTTAAAAATGTATGTTTTTGAAATTCAAAAACCAACGATCACATAAAAAAGACAGTGGCAACAGAAGTGTATGTATGATGATGTCATTAACCGGAAAGCTGCAGCATCACCTCTGTGTTCACATAGGGCTTCATCACGCCGATCTTTCCAAAATAGTTGATCAGCTCAGACTTGCTGCTGACTCCGGTAAGACAGACGAACGTACTCGTCGCCTCCTCCCTTACGTCAACCTGTGCAACACAGAAATGCCAAGAAGCAGCTGTGCAGGTGGCAGTCTACGCTCTCTGACGCACTGTTCATCCGTGTTGGATTTCAATTGTGTTTACTTCTACAATGAATTTGTGTTTATATGAAATCGTATAAACGATAACATAATGTAATGTAATAATAAATATGTAAACGTATAATGTCAATGTCACAATGTCAATATATAATGTCAATAACGTAATATGTTTACTATGATGATAAGACATTAAAACACAAGCAGGAAGCAGGAGAGACGGTTTCATCGTGAACCACGCAGGTGAGATAATAATTACAGGTTTGTAACTGTGCAATTACATGATATTACAATACGAGCCAAATGAGATACCGTCATCTATATATACCCGAGTATTTATTTGGCATTAAAACATGAGCTAGGTGAGATCATCTACGATATGTCGCTATGAACCTTACACGTGTGATAATTGTGACTACATACCTGGGTATCAATATGTGATATCACAATGCAGATCAGTTGATATAATCTACGATATTTCACTACAAACGCTGCAGGTGTGATAACCACACATGCATACCTGGGCATTATTGTATTAATGACATATATGGTATTACAACGCGTGCCAGGTGCGATAAACTCAATAATTCACACCTGGACCTTGACGATGAGATACGTCAGATGTGATAACGATGCGTACCTGTGCGTCTACGAGCATCGGCATGATACCTGCGAGAACGTCGCTGCGTGCCATGCCCAGCTGTCCCAGCGTGCGCACCGCGTTGCACCGGATGCGCGCCTGCTTGTGCGTCAGCTGCGCCATCAGGTGGTCGATGAGAGAATCAAGCTCAGACGGCGTGAGCTCTAGCTCTCTGTAAAGCGACAATAATGAACATGTAAACATTCCACCTCTCCTTAACAGCAAGTATATAAGACAAGTGACATATATATATATATATATATATATATATATATATATCAGGAGTAGATAATAGGGAGGAGTGTGACATCAATAAACAAGGGAAATTCGTCATTTACTAGCCTTATAATACCTACGATTTACTACGCGTAACTCATCCAACTTGAGCTCAAATCGGACACAGTACATTCGCCTATCATCGTGCGAAATCGTTTCCTCGTAGACACCCGCAATCCGGAGATACAGCCTAAAACGTACGACACGATTCTCCATTCTTTGGCCATCAATCCAACGCCATTGCGCGCCTATAATTCAGACAAAAGGCAGCAACACTGCCGCGCAGTCGCTGTGTTTGCTCTCTCGGAATGCGGAATGTGGCGTTGTGGCTCGTGGGGAGATTGGACATCGACGCAACACTCGACGAGCTAATCATGCGGTTGGCGTGCGTGCGTGAAGGCATGCCAGCTATGTACAGAGGTGGCCTGTGTAGCTGTGTACCGGGTCAAAGGTTATCTCGCCGAGTGTTGATGCCTAATCTCCCAGCGAGCCACATGCCTCGCTGAGTTAGCAATAGCGCGTTAGGTAGCTGCCTTTTGTTTGAATTATAGGCGCGCAATGGCGTTGGATTGATGGCCAAAGAATGGAGAATCGTGTCGTACGTTTTAGGCTGTATCTCCGGATTGCGAGTGTCTACGAGGAAACGATTTCGCACGATGATAGGCGAATGTACTGTGTCCGATTTGAGCTCAAGTTGGATGAGTTACGCGTAGTAAATCGTAGGTATTATAAGGCTAGTAAATGACGAATTTCCCTTGTTTATTGATGTCACACTCCTCCCTATTATCTACTCCTGATATATATATATCAAGAGCTAATAAATACCTAGAGTGTACAACGGGAAAATGGGAAAATAGTGCTATTCCACGGCAATATTATTCTACTTTGTGTGCGGTTCTAGACTATGTCCATGGTATTGCGTTAAGCAGCATTCTTTGCTCTCTAAAATAAGACCAACCGCTTGTCTCTACGATACTCCTAGACCGAGATATTGGAGTGTAATCATGCCTCCCACAGGCCTCTGGCCGCCTCGCATCTACATTATTCCCCAACCGTCTCGCCTTTTGCGGGTTAGGAAAGTCGCTTGGTGAGAGTTCGGTTTTTTCCGCAATAACTATATGAATGAACGGCGTTTCGGTTATCATCGGTGACTTTCGGGGGCATCACCTATATGCCCTTATCTCCCATTATGTTTCCTAGCAAGGCTAATGCCCGTAATGATGGAGCCGGCAATGTTTTCTAAATTAAGTCTCTACGACGTACGCAGCTCAGTTACTATATGGTGTAGTAAGAGTACCAAATTTGGGCATGGGACATCAATTATCAGCGCTCCAAGCGGCAACGGAAAACGATAGCCAGACCCGCAAAAGGCGAGAAGGTTCGGGAATAATGTAGATGCGAGGCAGCGTGAGGCCTGTGGGAGGCATGATTACACTCCAATATCTCGGCCTAGGAGTATCGTAGAGACAAGCGGTTGGTCTTATTTTAGAGAGCAAAGAATGCTGCTTAAAATTTTTTTAATCTATCCTATCTCTCTTTTTTTTTATCTTCATTGGTGTTCGTGTGTGATTTTACTTCTACATATATGTATATATGTGTGTGTATATATATATATATATATATACATGTACTATAGCAGACAAGTGGTGCGAGTGAAGCATCTACTAAGGCTCACGTGTGAAGTCTGACGATGTAGTTGCACAGGTGCTTGTGTGGGCCAACCCCGACGAAATCCATGATCTGGAGGAAGGCTTTGACCACCCAGGACACCGTCAGCTCTAGCTCTTTAGGGAACCAGCTCTCCAATGCTATCTCCTTCAGCAACAGAGGGATGCCATCGTCTACCTAGGCACAGTGGGAGCAACACTTGATTTAACATTATTTGTATTAATTTTATCAGCATTGTCGATTAAATTATTAATAATTAACTAATAACTAATAAATAATATTAAGTAATATGTGTGACCTCCAAAAAGCAATTCATATGTGTAAATAAAGTAATTTGAATTGAATTGAATTGAATTGCATTTGACTGTGTAGGGGGACGGCTCGATCATATCCGCTTCACACATCTCTGTCCTAACGCTGTTCTAACAGCCCGCTGTACGTATGAGCAGTTGCAGGTATGTGCAGTAGAGAGTGGTGAGCAGCAGATTAATTCACATGCCCAGTTCTCATGCTAACACATGCTGAATGGATAGTAGACGATATGTGCTGCTATGGTGTCCAGTAGGCTAATTCACATGCCCCTTCTCTCTCATGCTAACACATGCTGATGAAAGAGGTGTTAAGACTCTCTAGCATGTCAAAAAAAATTGAACAATCAATATATCATACACATTTTTAGTAGATTAACGAACACGAGTACAAGCACAGGCTGTATTATGTACATGCATGCACGCACACACGCACAGAGAATAGGGGAATGGGAACAGTGAATGCTGCATATTCGAATGAACCCTATAAGCCCATACTGGTTACGCTACAAACATAGTAACAGGTTACAGGAACAGTGGCATGCACAGGTAAAAACACCAGTCTAAGTAGAATGACAAACATAACTATAGGCTAGTCAGTCACGTACATCTGTGTCCAAGATTCCATCCCCAGCTTCCTCCGCCAGTAGCAGGTCAGAGCTCAATTTCTCTGCAGCATCTCCGGAAATGGACTCCTGTTGCTGTGGCTGTATCGCGCCTTCATCCTCAGGCTGCGTTGGCCAGCTGGGATCGTACAACACCCGCCTGATGTTCACCTTCCGAATTTTGACTGGAATTGCATGAGGTTCTATGACTGAAAACGTTACAGCTTTCCAGATAAATAGATAAATGACATCTAGTGAAATCTCAGAGAGAGAGAGAGAGATAGAGAGAGAGAGAACAAGAGAGATAGAGAGAGAGAGGGAGAGGGTGAGTATGGAAGTGTGGGAGAACAAAAGAGAGGGAGAGGGAGAAGCAGAGGGAGAGGGAGAGCTAAAGTAAAAGAGAATGGGGCAGCTATAGATAGAGAAGGGCAGCATATACCAAAAGAAAGCACTTCTAGTCAGATAATGGGCCACAGAGCAAGTGAATATTATAACATATAGGCTCTGTCAGGGTATTGGCACATGAGAAATGCCCCTCCACACACAGTTCTATGTTCTCACATCCTATCGGCTTTCCATCCTCTGTCGGTGGTCCGGAGACTGCGCACTCGTCTACATCATCTTCCTCTATCTCATCCTCACTGCTCGACGCCCACATGATGACGTCAGCTGGATCACCCTCCGACTCCTGCAACCATGGCAACGCAACGCTATGTGTGACACAGTGTGACAGCCACATTAATTGTACAGATGCAAACGCCCGACTGTTGTATATATATATAAATAAATAAATATATATACATATATATATATATATGCATACATATATATAAATTTATAATTATATATGTATATATATATATATACATATTCATATTATAAATGAGACAACCACTGTTCTGTATCCTCACCACGCATAACACGTGCTAATTTTGGCTCTGTAAATATTTCTAGCCAAAGTATTTTTTCCTGAAGTGTTGTCTTTCTTAGACCAGTAATTTATTATGTTCAATATAAGACTGGCAGAGTTATCATTGTTGATCAGTTTATTTTCTTGTTTTGCACTTACGATGCTGCTGCTGGCGCCACTGCTGACATGCTCCCCATCAGCGCCCTCTTGTGGCAGCCGCTCGCTCTTCTTCACCTTCTTTCTCTTCTTCACGCTGCGTAGCTGTTTCGGCTTCCACTGTGTAGCAGCGAGTGTAGGGGGCGCCGGCGGCTTCTTAAAGCCGAGGAGATCTCTTATCGTCGAGTTTGGGATGAACCCTGAAGCAAATAACTTTTAGACACTCATCGACCGGTACCCTACTACACTAAAGCAGTACCAGACATTATCATTTACATAATACCAGTTATCTTCACATTATTAATGTACATCTACTGCTCTATCTACATAATTCTGTATATACCAACTACTTATTAATTACTACATCACAGCACCAGGAGCGAAAAATAATATCTATTATTATTCTAGATCTTATTATTCTAGATCTATTATTATTCTAGATCTTATTATTCTAGATCTATTATCATTCACTCCTGATAGCACATTGCCTACCGTCGATAGCGATGGGTAGCGGAGGTTTAACCAGGGGCTCAGTGGTGAGAGTGGCTAACGAGCCACACTCCCCGTCAACCCCGCCCTCTCCAGCATCCCCGCTGTCCTGTCCCAGCATCCGCTCTGCTGCTGCTACCTCCGCCTCACTGCCCTGACCGGCGGTCATATCAGCAACTGCAACAACATGTCAATGGAGCCATCGCGAGCTTAGCAAGCTTTCACTCTAAGGTTTTGTACAGATGCCCACACCATGTAGAGAAAGCATGCTGAGAAGCGATTCCTATGTGTGATGCATTAGATATAAATGACACGTAACTGAAATACCCAATATATGATTAATAATTGTTTGCCATTAATAATTGTTTGCCATGCATGATAATAATTTGTTTCCCAATAAATTTAATATATGCTGTTTAGTGCGACACATGCTAGAGGGTGTAGGTAGCAGAGGAACTACATCGCTTACCCGTTGCCATGGCGAACGGAGGCTGCGGAGCGGCGGTCAGTCTCCGTGCTGCCACCACGGCAGCACGTCCCGCAAGATCCAAGTCTGGCGATGCTCCACTCCCCTCCTCCTCACCCAGCAGGCAAGCGACGTCCTCTGGTGTGAGAGAGGAGAGCGGGGGGGACGTGGCATTGATGTCGTGGGCCGGCTTGGTGTGACGGACCCTGCCAATGGTATCTGACGGAACCTCCGCCATGTCAAACCTATAAACATGTGAGCATGCGAATATTATATGGGAAGGGTAGAACAGGTCTAGACATGTGCCACCGTGATAAAAAGACACAATACCGAAAGCACGGTGGAAAGATGCTACTAATTCTGTGAGCAATTAGACAATAGATGAATTCATATTTAGCCACTTTAGCAGCAGAACCTCGGTCAGTTTATATTCTTTAACCTTTTTTCATTTTAAAACTTTTTTTACTCTGTTGATCTAGCCTTGATAACAGCTTAATTAACAGCAGATATGATCAATCATAAATAAACAATGAATCTGCTGCTACTGTATCTTACGGGCTGGAATCTGCAACGGTCTTTAGCTACCTGTGCAGGATAATGGGGTTTAACCTACCTGAGTGGGATGCTGTGATTGAACCTACCTGAGCGGGATGCTGGGTTTAACCTATCCTACGCCGGCCGATGCTCGTGGTTTGAGACCTACCTGAGCGAGTGCTGGAGTTTAACCTACGCTGAGTGGGATCGCTTTGATTGAAAATCTACCTGAGCAGATGGCTGGGTTTAAAACCTACCTGAGCGGGATGCGGGGGTTTAACCTACCTCGAGGGCGGGATGCTGGAGTTTACCTACCTTGAGCGGGGGATGCTGTATTGAAATCTACTACCTGCCAGCAGGAATGCCTGGGTTTAATACGTCTAACCTGAGCGGTGATCCTGGGTTTAACCCTACCTGAGCGGGATGCTGTGATTGAACCTACCTGAGCGGGATGCTGTGATTGAACCTACCTGAGCGGGATGCTGGGGTTTAACCTACCTGAGCGGGATGCTGTGATTGAACCTACTGAGCGGGATGCTGGGTTTGAACCTACCTGAGCGGGATGCTGGGGGTTTAACCACCTACCACGGATGCTGTGATTGAACACTACGTACCTGAGCGGTATGCTTTGGAGTTAAACCTACCTGAGAGGATGCATGGGGATTAAACCTAAACCGGAGCGGGATGCTGGGGTTTTTAACGCTACACTGAGGCGGGATGCTGGGCGTTTAACCTCACCTGAGGGCGGGATGCTGGGGTTTAACCTATCATGAGTGGGATGCTGTGATTGAAACCTACATGAGAGCGGGAATCTGTGATGAAGAACCTACCTGAGGGGACTGTAGTTTAAGCCTATACCTAGTGGGATGCCTGTGATGAACCTACCTGAGACGGATGCTGGGTTAAGCCTAACCTGAGCGGGATGCGTGATTGAACCTACCTGAGCGGGATGCTGTGATTGAACCTACCTGAGCGGGATGCTGGGGTTGAACCTACCTGAGCGGGATCTGGGGATTAAATCCTAACCTGCAGGGAATGCTGTGATTCGAACCTACCTGAGCGGGATGCTGTAGTTTAACCTACCTGAGCGGGATGCTGTGGTCGAACGACAGTGGTCCCTCAGCTTCATCGTCCTCGATACTCGCGGTAAGGAGCGTATGAAGGTATGTTGCTGCAGGTAGTGCTAGCTGCGACAAAGCTGTGAAGATCAACAACAACGATACAACAGTGAGCAACATAAAGATCAACAACGGTACAACAGTGAGCAACATTCAAATCAGGATTCTGATGCATTTTATACACTAACAAGCAATATACATACCCTGCTCAGGCCTCGCTACCCACTCGCCAATTCGCCATCGGCGAACAAACTTGAGTAATTCTGCGATTATGAAAGTCTTATTTTGGCTGACAAATAAGTGACGAAACCCGTAATTTCCCCACGTAATCAACAAATGTACATCAAAACATCGATCATATTGTAATCGTCGGAAACAGCAACGTTTCTTTTTAGCTCGTGCCGTCACACTCCTGTGTCATTCCGGATTGCAGCTTTTTCCATCGATTCTCGGTAAAAGTTTTGCTGTCGCTGCCCCTCATACCAGCCGCGGTGCCCACCCCTACATAGTAACAGCAATAACCACACCACCTGCACTGTAACAATACAATGCATTCCGTACCCCCCCCCCCCGTACTTCAATCAATGCCCGCCCAGCAGCAAGCACAGCCATTGGACTGGTAAACAGGGTGATCGCCGGCCTGCTTTTTTTCGTTGTTTTTTCTTGATGCGTGAGCAATGCGTAAGGGCATGGCAGGAGCGGCGGGAGAATGGGTACAGATGCAGCGAGTTACCACCGCGAAATGCGGGCAGCGTGAGACTTAGTAGGTCTGCTAACAGAGTACAGATTAAACCTAAAGGGTGAAATTTTATTTCGGGGTGCATCAAATGCATGTCTAACGACATTAAAAGCATGTTTTAAATTTTGCGGGGGACGCCCAGAACCCCCTCTACCCTCTGCCTCCCTCTGCGTCTGCCTGGCAGAAATCCACATTCGTCGCCTAACTTGCCACGCGCTTGAATACCATCATGTGCGTTTTTCACCCAAACTTGGCATTATCACCAGTGTGTCTAATTTTTCCCTCAGAAGATAACCCTGGGGGTTTTAAAAAAGCCTGTCCTCCCACGACACGCACGGCACGCCGGTCGGCCACGGCAACCGCGCTGGCACAAAGTCAAATGATTTGTTCTAGCGTGTGCGTGCAACGTGTGTGGTGTGTGCGCGCGTGCGTGGTAGGTGTGTGTTTGGTGTGTGGTAAACTGACTAGCTGGTGTCGTGATCGGAGGTACTGTAAACGCTAGTAAAGACTGATAAGTACTAACTGGGAGTAGCGACAGATTTGAGTGAGGCAGCTAATGTTTCTGGCTTGAATTACATCCGAGAAGTTACAAATAGTAGTAGAGGTAGAGCCCGTATGATTGCATGTGCTGTGAAAACTCTATACTTAAACGTATTAGTATTGACTGCAAATAACTATACGCCACAGTGGTGTTATAGTACTGTCTATAATGCTAACTTGCGGCCAGCAATCAGAGCGTTGCGTACGTAGCGCGCGCGTGCGTATTAGTGCGTACAGGATACTGAGTAGAAAAGTAGCGTGGTTTGTGACCGCGCCTACTACAAACGTCACCGAGGGTTCTTAGACGAATAACTCCTCTGTGTAGAGACCAGCCCTGAGAAAAATACAACGCTGAAAACAGAAGAGTGTTTGTGACAGTTCTAACCATCGAAAAAATTAAGGCCCCAGAATATGTAGATGCCAGAATGTCGCACCGTGGAACGGGACGGGACGGGGGGGGGGGGTGGGTACGGGGAGATGTTTGACTCCTCTCGCAACCACAGCCCGCCTATGTCCAGTGGTCGTGGCCAAAAAAGATAAGAGATTTATCCTGCCGCAAGTGAATAAAAAAATTCAGGACAATTTGAATGTCCTTTGTCAAGTTATGCATTCAGACGTCATGGTGGTGAATCATAGTGTCACGTGTCTCAGTCATAGACAGGTGGTGAATTAGTAGTAGTTTGCTTTGGCATTAAATAAGTGTCCATGGTCTTTGTACCTTCATTGCATGAGTAAAAAGTGTGTGTGGAACCCAAACATCAAAGAAAAAGAAAAAAATTATTTATCGCCTTTTTTTGTGTTTCATAAACATGTTAGGCACAGAATTTGGCTAACGAGGCAATCCAAGTTGCTAAGAAAGATTCGATTCTGGCTAATTGTTTGTGCTACAGGAAAAAAAATCCGTACTAGCGGCCCCCTCATCTAACATCAGAACAGTGTTACTACTGTACGGTAACTGTCATGGTGGTCGTAAACAACATCGTATATATGCATCGGCACTCACTGATGTTGTCGCCTCTCACTCTCTCCCATCTATAGGCTACCTGTCTATCTATTGATCGACCGCCCGCGCCTGCCCGCACCAACAACTCCGCCGCCGCCACACCCGCCGCCGCCGCCTGCCCGCGCACGAGCTGGCCGGCGTGAAAGCTGAAGAGAAGCAGTACAGGGTGTAACCGTGAGTATCTGAAAAGCCAACGATGATGTCTCCCCGATCCGAGCAGAAGCAGACGCCCTGGAGGCTGGCGATCAAAAACGTCATCTTTACCGCCACCGCGTCTGCATGGCTCTCACAGGCTGCCGGACAAAGCACGAGGCATGTCGTCAACAAATAGAAAGCGCAAACACGAAGGATCTGACGACCCTTCTACATCAAACCGGGGCTTTCTCATCGCAATGTGTTCTTCCGCATTTAGAAAACAATGAAATATAAAAACAACGAAGAGAATAAAATCCGATGACTGATGAAATGCAATATTTTATAAGTATATGTGTACGTGTGGGGGGGGGGAATGGGGGAAGTTAGACCCTGCCCTTTGATTCCCTTTGCTGTACAATGACATCCAGGTCTCATCAGGCAGCTGTAGAATGCACAGAGCAAAAATGAATTTTTTCGGATTCTCAGCGAAAACCCACAGATGCGCTGCAGCTATTCTCTCTATCAGTCGCGACTGTTAGATGTGAAGACACACAGATGTGAAGCTCACAGTCCTGCTATACACACAACATATGTAGGGTATTTTACCAGAGCCTAGCAGTGCTAACACACAATGATGGTGACATTAGGTTCTCCCCCAGGCCTTTAATGCATGTCACGTCCAACATGCCTTAATTGCCTAATCAACATGGCTTAATTTCCAGTTGTGCTTACTTTTGACAATCCGAACAGTCATGGTGTGTTTTCACAGCTTGATGTATACACCTCTGAACTGGGCTGCTTATATAACACATGTACTATTAGGGCTGCTTATATAACACCTGTACTATTAGGGCTGCTTATAAAACACTGATTCAAATTAGCAATCAGAGTTGATTGCCGGATTGCCCGACATGCCTCCTGACATTCTGGGGTGAACCGTATGACGCGGTATACCTTCAGTGTTCCGTCCGATCCTGTTGTGGCGAACAGCTGATGAAGCTCACAGGCTGCGATGGACGTCACCTGTAGAGAAACAACATGTAGAAATGCACACGTACGCAAGTATTACACACACGCAGCAAGACTAGAAACAACATCAAAAGTAGTGAATCATAACGAGCAAAAGAAAACTGTTTTTATTCACTCACTGATATGATACCAGCTTTCTACCAAGGATAAATACAGAAATAGCATGTCATGCCAGACTTATTTACATTGTAATACATACTGGACTTAATGTACGGCTGTTATACCTTATCGTCAACAACAAACTATCACAAAAAATCCATGCCCACAGCAAATCTGAGTCTTTGATCGCATGACCCGGCAGGGGTTAGCGGAGTCCGGAGTCAAACACTCCCTGATTTACTGTCAGTCTCCCTGATTTGACATATGCAGGAGTCCACGTGACTCCCTGAAAATTCTGCATAGATATACTAACTAGTTGATTCCAGAGCACGGCCTCGCAGAATTACCATATTTTTTTAGCAAATGACCCAAGAAAATTTAGCAGACGTCCACTGCAAATGTCATTTTTGTTCATATCTGCAGTACTACTTGTATACTGCAGACGGACTTCCAGATTCTGCTGC
The DNA here is from genome assembly GCF_000485595.1 of Priapulus caudatus. Taxonomy (NCBI): domain Eukaryota; kingdom Metazoa; phylum Priapulida; class Priapulimorpha; order Priapulimorphida; family Priapulidae; genus Priapulus; species Priapulus caudatus. The sequence continues at coordinate 126,529 of NW_014577751.1, read as the reverse complement.
GGACTCCCGCTTTTTGATGGTAGGGAGTCTG
>NW_014577751.1:108581-126473 GCF_000485595.1 Priapulus caudatus | reverse complement strand
TTGGTTAACCTACTGAACGGGATGCTTGATTGAACCTACCTGAGTCTGGCGATGCTGAGTTGAACCTACCTGAGCGGTGCTGTGATGAACTAACTGAGCGAGATGCTGATTGAACCTACCTGAGTCGGGATGCTGTGATTGACCTAGCTGAGCGGATGGCTGTGATGTGAGCCTACCTGAGCGGATGCGGGTTACTACCTGAGGCGGCGATGCTGTGATCTGAACCTAAACCTGTAGGCGGGATGCGTGGTCGAACGAAGTGGTCCCCTCAGCTTCATGCATCGTCGATACTGTGACGCGGTAAGGAGTGCATGAAGTATTTGCTGCATGGTAGTGTGCTAGCTCGACAAAGCTCTGTGAAGATCCAACACAACGACACTCAAATCAGTGAGCAACATGAAGATCAACAACGGTACAACAGTGAGCAACATGAAGATCAACAACGGTACAACAGTGAGCAACATGAAGATCAACAATGGGTACAAACAGTGAGCAACATTCGTCAGATTCTGCATTTACACACGAACAGCATATACATACATGCTAACATCAGAACATGTTGATCTACGTAGGTAACTGCATGGTGTCCGTCACAGGGCTCGAATTACCCGACGGCTACTCTGATCGGGCAAATTTGCCGTTCGTGCCCACTATGCTCGATGGCCGTATCGCCCTCGAAAATCAACTCGAACGATCGCGCAGTCACACTGCCTGTCCTTTTGTGTAATTGCCGTCGGTGCCCATTTCATCTATGCCTAGTTTCGATTTTTAGTCAAATCAACATAACACGTGCGCGCGCGTGCCTGTATGTTGGCAATGATGAGCTTAAAACGATAGTCGCAGGAGGGTAACGAATAAACAGCATGCGGAATAATTATTCACCCTGATAAGCGGGCATATAAAATCAGGGAAATAGATTTTCCTCCGGTATTGCCCGCATCGCAATGTCGCGATGTTATTTCAGCCATTTGCTAGCGCATAATTTTTTTAATAATCCGCAGTTTGTTGCGATTCACCATGGCCGAGGATTAAAGCGGTAACATACATTGTTTAACAATATCTTTTATTCTGGCTGCCTTTGCCGCCACAATGAAATGCCAACTTACGTAGGCCGATTTTAATTGACATTATGTAACACCAAAGGCCAACGTGACTATTTAAAACAATCCTCTGCACCTCCCCCCCCCCCCCCGTTACCCGTAATCAAGCAATACTGCCGCCGCCGAGGCACGTATACACAGCCACGCTGTGCTGGCGCTGCACGTCTCCGCGGGCTGCTTTCTTCGCGACCCTTTATATATAATAGTGCGGATTGATGTCGTGGTCGAGGAGTCGGCTAGTGCCCTTCACATTCACTAATCGCTAATAAACTTGTATTTCATCAAATGTTGGATATCTAACGTAAGAAGCCCAACATTTGATAAAGTTAAGACAATTATTTTTACCTTGCCAATCATGGGCGTAGTCATACTTTATCTTTATCCTCCGCCGCGGCCCCGATATTATTTCACGTTGACTTGCTTAGCGGGCGTGTCCAATCTCGCGACCGCTGTTTAAACGCTCGGCGGCAGCGTGACAGAATTCGCTAGTCGTGTCCTGAGGCTTAAAACTAGCATGTGCCTGTCACAAGGCCTGACCGATAACCACGCCAAGCCATCGCACTGCGTGTAAAATTCTTCACTGTGATTGTCTGAAATGCTATAACAAATATTATCCAATTGCTATGCAAAATTTATATATTGTATCGCAACGATTTGCTATGCAAATTTTGGCTGGAAATATGTTCCCCTGAAAATATTAGTTACTTCGTTACTGCCATTAGCTCAGAGGTGGGGGACATAAAATGACATAGGGTCGGTGTTACGGTAAAGCCTTAACATGGGGCAATGTTTTGTAACATGTAAAGCAAGACGATGTTGATGTACATTTGCTTATGAGTTTTTCCTTTTTTACAAAAATGAGCCTTGTGCCCTTCTCAAATTTGAAAGTTGCCTTGTGCCTTTAAAAATGCCTTCTGTGCCCTATCCATTTTAGAGAAAATTCCAAGCGATTTCTCACGTGCCCTAAAAAAATTGCCGTTTGTCCCTTCTCGCCGCTTTAATTCAAGCCGCTGTGTCGTACCAACACTATATATGATGGCACTCACTGATGTTGTGTCGTATTTCCATCTATAGCTACCTGTCTATCTATTGATCGCCCGCCCGCCTATGTGCCGCAGACCTGCCATTCCATCCCGCTCGCCCGCTACGCGCCGCCGCCACAGTGCTCCGGCGTGAAGCGAGAGATGCACAGTACAGCTGTTACCTGATGTGATTCTGGAAGCGCAACGCAATGATGTCTCCCCGATCCGCATGCAGAACGAACGCCGCTGGAGGTAACTGCGATCAAACGTCATCTCCCTTACGAGCTGGTTGCCATGGCTCCACAGCTGCGGACAAGCACGAGGATGCGTCAGACAAATAGAACAGCAAAGCACGAGCAATCTGACGACCCTGTCTACACAACCGGGGCTGTCTCATCGGCAATGTTGTTTTGCCGCATTCAGTAAACAATGAAATACTGAGGAAAACAACAAAGGCATAAAATCCCGATGACTGATGAATATGCAATATTTTTATAAGTAATGTGTACGTGTGGGGGAGTTGAGGGGAAGCTCAGACCCTTTTGATCCCCTTTTGCTTGTACTAATGACATCCAAGGTCTCATCAGCAGCGTAGAAATGTCTACAGAGCCAAGAATGAATTTTTTGGTCGGTATTCATCAGCGAAAAACACACAGATCCGCTTGCAGGCTATTCTCCCTCTATCTTCGTGAATGTTAGACTGTGGAAGACACAGTAGATGTGAAGACTCACAGTCCTGCTTATTACACACAACATATGTAGGTGCATTTACCAGAGCCTAAGCAGCTGCTAAACACACAATGATTGTGACATTAGGATCTCCCTCCAGGCTTTAATGCATGTCAGCATCAAGCCATGCCCTTAATCTGCCTAATCAACATGGCTTAATTCCAGTTTGTGTTTACTTTTGACATCCAAACACAGGGCATGGTGTGTTTTCACAGCTTGATTGTAATATGGCTTCTTGAACTGGGCTGCTTTCAATAACCCTGTACTCATTAGGGTTGTCTTATATAACACCTGTACTATAGGTGCTGCTTATAGAACAGCATGTACTATTTCGCGGCTGCTTATAAACACATGTACTTATAGGTTGCTTATATAACACACTGCTACTATTAGGGAATGACCTTATATTAACAACCCTTTACCTGATTAGCTGCTTATATAACAACATGTAGCTATTAGGGATTGCTTGATATAAAACCTGTACTCATTAGGGTTGCTTATATAACCAGCATGTACATTAGGGCTGCTATATATCAACACATTGTACATATTAGGGTGCTTTATATTAACACCTGTTACTATTAGGGCGCTTAATATAATCACATGTAACATTAGGGATCTTAATAATACACATGTACTATTAGGGCTGCTTATATAACAGCATGTACTATTATGGTGCTATATAACACCTGTACTATTAGGGCTGCCTTATATAACACATGTACATTAGGGATGCTTAACTATAACACCTGTAAAACTATTCAGGGTGGCTCGTCCTTATATAAGCACCTGTACTATTAGCGAGCTTATATCAACCGACCTTACTATTAAGGGCTGCTTAATAACACATGTACTGTTAGGTGATGCGTCTTTAATAACACCTGTACTATTAGGGATTGCTTAATAACACCTGTCCCTATTAGGGCTGCCTTATATAACAGCATGTATCTGTTTAGGACTTATATAATCACGCCTGTAACTATACCGGCTGCTTATTAACACTGTAGCATTAGAGCGCTTATATCAACACCTGTACTAATTGGGCTGCCTATATAACCAATGTACTATTAGGCTGCTTATATTTTAACACCTGTACTATTAGGTCTGCTTATTTAACCTTATTATTCGGGCGCTTATAACACCTGTACTATTAGGGAGCTGCTTATGATACACAGACCAATGTACTAATTAGGGCCTGGCCTTATAACACCTCGTACTTAGTAGGGCTGCCTCTATACACACCTGTACTATAGGCTGGCGCTTATCATAACACAGTGTCACTATTAGGGCCTTGCTTTATCAGCGTACACCTGGTCAGCTATTAGCGGCTGCTTATAGCCACACCTGACTATCAGGGCTGGCTTATATTACAGCCTGTACTATATAAGGCGCTGCCCTTATGACACATGCTGTAACATCTAGGGCGCGCTTATAACAACACCTGTACATTAGCGCTGCTTAATAAGCACCGTACATTAGTGCTGCTATCAACACCCTGACTATCTAGGGACTGCTTTATTATAACACATGTACTATTATGGGCTGCTTATATACACACCGTACTATTAGGGATGCTTCATATAAACACCTGTAAGCTATTAGGTTGTATGCTATATAACGACCTGTAAGCTTATTAGGGCTGCTTATATAACATCATGTACCTCATTAGAGAAGCCGGCTTATATTAACACATGTGATCTATGAGGATGCTTATCTAACAACATGTATCTATTAGGCTGCTATATACACACCTGTACTATTTAGGGATGCCTTATATAGACACCTTGTACTATTAGGCGATGCTTTATATAACACCTGTGACTATAGGATGCTTATATATACAACCTGTACAATTAGGCTGCTTAATAAGCACATGTACTATTAGGGATGCTTATATAACACATGTACTATTAGGGATTGCCTTATATATACACGATGTACTAAGGCTGCTTATATAACACCTGTACTATTAGGGATGCTTATATAACACCCTGTACTATTAGGGCTGCTTATATAACACCTGTAGCTATTTAGGCGTTGCTATATTAACACCTGTTACTAGTTAGGGCTGCTATTATAAACACATGTAACTATTAGGGCTGCTTATATAACACATTAACTATATGGATGCTTATTATATACACTATTGTACTCATTATGTGCGCTATATAACAACCTGTACTATTAGGGCTGGCTTATAAAACCTGTACTCCTTAAGGGTTGCTTATCATAACACCCGTATCTATTAGGGCTGCTAATACACTAGCTGATTCAAATTTATGGCAATCAAGTGATTTTGATTGCCGATGCCCGACTATGGCTCTGACATTCTGGGTGAATCCGTATGAGCGCGGTATATCCCTCAGTGTTGCGTCCGATCCTGTTGTGGCGAACAGCTGATGAAGCTCACAGGCTCCGATGGACGATCACCCTGTAGAGAAACAACATGTAGAAATGCCACTACGTACCAAGTATTGATACACACGCAGCAAGACTAGAAACCGCAAAAAACGTAGTGAACATAACGAGCAAAAAAAAACTGTTTTTTATCGACTCACAGATATGATACAGCTTTCTTAACCAAGGATAAATACATAGAAATAGCATGTCATGCAGACTTATTTACATTGTAAACATACTGGACTTAATGCTACGCGCTGTTAATAGCCTTTATCGTCAACAACAAACCATCACAAAAATACCCAACACATGCCACAGCAATATCTGAGTCTTTTGATCGCATGACCCGGCAGGGTAGCAAGAGTCCGTAGTCAAACACTCCCTGATTTAACTGTCAGACTCGCTGAGTTGGACATATGCAGGACCGCTGTGACCTCCCTGACAATTCTGCATAGATATACTAAACAGTTTGATCCGAGCCCGGCTCGCAGTAATTACGCATATTTTTTACCAAATGACTCCACAGAAGAATTTAGCAAAACGTCACCCGCAAATTCATTTTGTTCATTATGCGCAGTACTACTGGTGTATACTGGCGGACGGACTCCCAGATTCCTGCTTGAGCTCTCCGCTTTTGATGTAAAGGAGTCGCTGGAAACTCTCTTAGGTTCTTTTCTAGTTCTGTTCTTCAAGTTAATTTCACCCTGGTTAGGCGTGAAAGCTTGCCGACCAACGTGATCATCATCTCCTGAGGTGGGTGATGGCGTCCGCAGTACGTCTATCTCGTGCCAGCACCAAAACCTGCACCAGTACGCTCGATCGCGTACATCTCCCAGTCCGATCCCTGCAAGTACCATGTGGGGATAGAGTACCCGGCACCTGGATAGGTGGACGCGAGGGGGAGGGAGGAGATGCAGGAACAGGGGAGAGAAAGAAAGAGAGAGAGAGAGAGAGAGAGAGAGAGAGAGCAGAGAGCGAGAGAGAGAGAGAGACGCGAAGAAGCGAAGAGCGAGAAGCGAGAGAGAGAGAGAGAGAGAGAGAGAGAGAGAGAGAGAGAGAGCCAAGAGAGAGAAGAGAGAGAGAGAGAGAGCGAGTAGAGAGAGAGAAGAGAGCGAGGAGCGAGAGCGCCGAAATGCGAGAGAGAGAGAGATGAGAGAGAGAGAGAGAGAGTAGAGAGAGCGAGACAAGGCGCGAGGGAGGCGGGAGGGAGGGAAGAAAGGAAGATGAAAGAGAGAGAGACGGCAGGTGAAGGTGGGAGATTAGCATGGATCACTCACTGGTAAACTATTGTATATAATAATTTATCTCCCGAATTATCATAAAATACGGCAGCTCAGGAGAAAGTGCTATGTAGCAATCTCATAGACAGTTTTCGGCTCTATACATGAGGTAGGAACTCCACACACAGATTTGAACTGACATCTGGGATAAATAGGTCAAGAATTACCTCCATTAAAATGAATGATCCATTAATGATATGTGCAAGCAGCAATGGACCAACGCCGTCACCCACTATAGCGTATGGTGAACCTTATTCGTGGTGTAACAGCGGTGCAAACGACCGGTTCCGCAGCAATGAGCAATGTATGCGTCGGAATCCTCTCAAAATGCACCTGTAACACAGCACCACCCTGGTGAGCAACATGCCACTAGTACATACGTCGGCCTGACAGACAGCTGGGTTCCGTTCATTGTCGCCTACGTTTTCCGGTCGTCGTTTTCACTGTTGAGCAACAATTCTCTATGTACACCTGAGTAGATTTCAGGTGAGTGAGGCGAAAGCATGGCAAGCTTCGATGTCACGTCCGGCCAAAAAAGGTTACAGCTCCTGCACATCTGCTGCATCTCACATCTGTGCTATCTCTACACCTGTGCATCTCAACCTGTTCATCTCACACTCTGTGAATCTTGACAACCTGTGCATCTCACGATCTATGCATCTCACACCTGTGAATTCTCAATCCCTGTGCAGCTCACACCTGCTGCCTTCTCCCATCGTGTGCAGCTCAACACCTGAGCATCTCAGCCCTGGCATCTCCACCTTGTCCATGCACCTGTCACTCCCAGCAGTGTCCATCACCATTGGCATCTCACACCTGGCAGTCTCACACTGTAACAGTCACCTGTGTTTGCAGGAAAGGCTGACACGTCTGTCCGTCGCTACGGCAACGTGCCAGATTCTCATCATGTTGTCTGTGGCACAGGACACAAGCAATGCGTCGCGACCTGCAACACAGCACAAACGACAACTGATCGTTTTAAATTACTATATATGTAGGGATGAATAACGCCAAATATTTTCACGACATTTTTTATATATTATATTGTCATATATATTATTATTATGATAAGATATAGTCTAATGGCATGTATAGTAAGTAACACAACACACAGAGTAATAGTTTGTCGGCCAGCTATGCCAGTGTGAAAAATTAACATTTTCAAGTAGAACGTACGTCTAAAAGTACTCGAAGTGAGTGAAGTGGAACTGTACACGCACCGTTGCTGCAGGGGGCAGCACTGAGCATGCGTATCTCGCCACTGTGCGCCTGCATGCGGGCCGGCGTCATGACGACAACGTCTGACTCCAGCAGCGACAACTGTCCATCCACATGGCCTGCGAAGATCACAGCATCCTCCCGCATCGCTCCGTCGCTAAGCGGCGCCACCTACATGCAGAACACATGTTATCCCGAGGTGAAAACACACTGTGTAGATCCTACGCTGAGTGAAATACCACTACAGCGCTAAGTTCATGCTGCTCCGCTAAACCGGTCTACCCATACGCGTGGCAGAATACATGCGCAGCATCTGTCTCTACAAAGAATGGGAACGAAAGAAGAAATCGTGATGGGGCTAAGGTCTGACAACAGCTAGAATATAGCAACCATCAACTCATAACATATATTAGGAAGATCAAAATAGAGTTGCTCTGCCCATGTAATTAACCCTTCTACCTATGTATTCATCGGTCCAGCAGCCCATTGCTCTGCCACAGGCACCTCACCGGAGAGTAAAAGGCTACACGAATAGGAAATAGGAAATATAACATATATCGAATTAAGATGCATTAGGGATGCCAGGATGTGGACGTACCAGGATCACATCTGTAATACACAGTACACGGGTGTCCGGGTGGGAAGGCTTCAGACAGTGGGAGACACTGCATGGATTGCTGCTGCCACTAAATACCATCACTGAAACATGCCCACAACAACGACGTGTGCGTCAGTGATGAAAAAAAAACAATGCAGAGTGAAAGAGATGAAAACAAGAAAACAGTGGTCGCAGCCGAGGAATGTTTTTTGAGTGTGAAATTAACAAATAAATATGCGTGTGCCACATATGGCATGTGTGTGTGTGTGTGTGTGCGTGCATCTGTGTGAGTGTGTGCGCGTTTGTGTACGTACATGCATGCGTGCGTACGTGCGTGCATTCGAGTGTGCGCGCTCACCGGTGCCTGACATGTGCACAGCATACACAGCATCCTGCCGGCGACGGTAGACAAGCTCTGTGAAAACCTGCAGATCAGCCATCGGGTAAATCATCGTGAGCAGCGTGCCGGACGCCGGAGACACGATGCGCACGCCACCGTCCTGCAACACCGACATCAAACATAGGTCAATGCAACGTTGAGGTCAACCATAGGTCAATTACAGGTCAATGCAATGTTGAAGTCAAACATAGGTCAATTACAGGTCAAACATAGGTCAATTACAGGTCAATGCAATGTTGAAGTCAAACATAGGTCAATGACAGGTCAATGCAATGTTGAGGTCAAACATAGGTCAATGCAACATTGAGGTCAACCATAGTTTGTTGATTAACTCTTTCACTGGAGCAATCACTGCATAGTCAATCATATGAGAATTTCAGATTTTTTAACCCGGGTGAAGCCATTATGCAGCTCTCGCTAGCACCATGGTGCACTCACCTCCGCAGCAAACAGGATGCGGGCAGGGAAGCCCTTCTGCTTCACTCTCAGCATCTTCCTGACGGTAGAGTTGACAGGACAGAAGAGCCGGTGACTCTGCGCCATGGCAACAACAATAGCAGAGCGACATGTGACACATCTCCTCAACGCTTTCGCTGACGATGGCTCACCTTATTCATATCGGGCAGACTTTTTCCTCTTATATAATCAGTTCAACAAATTTTCTCAGATATTGTATGTATTTTCATCAGCAATATGGATAATATCGGGAGTGAATAATAATAGATTCTATTATGATTCAATCCTGATAATATTAGATATAGGTTTGCTTATATTGCACACAATAGCATAGATTAGATATTAGATGGTATATAGACTTACCATGTTGAGGTCCCACACTTTCACCTCGTTAGATGTGTTGTAATACAGTTGCTTCTTGCCTATCAGGCCAAGGCCCAACACCTCCTCCCCAAGATCAACACGCTGTGTCTATAACATATAAATTAGTGCAGTGGACAAGCACATAAAAATTGACACATTGTGCACTTTTGGTTAGAATTGTGAATATATAAAATTTAATAAATATAAATATGATGACTTAGGTGTATACATCATATGATTGAAACGGATTTCTTCAAAAAGGTGCCATTATTGACAAGTTTTTTGTTTAAGTTTGCCTGTTCTTATGTATAACTTCCATCTCCTTCTGGTACTGAATCGAACGGTTATGTTTTACCTAGTAAACCACAAACCAACCACTTGCATTTAGCTTATGAATACTAATTGTGTATACACAAGCATATATATGCATGTATTATGTGCATGCAAGAATATATATGCATCTACATGTGTGCATGCAAGAACACATATTACGCATGTACGTGAGTGTGTGCATGAATGTTTGGTAAAATGTGATTGGTTTTATATTGCACACTCACACATGCAAAAATGTTAAGAGCATACATGTTATCCGTATTCCATAGAGTATATTAATTATTGCTATTACCAATTCAAAGGTATCGAGCCTCCAAATGCGCAAGGTCCCATCTTTGGACGCAGAAAACAACAAATGTTCTGGGCCGTACACCTCCAAGCCTGCCGGCATTAATTCAACAAAGATTTGCAGGTTATACTACACAGAGCAGCACACTGGGACAGTATATGATTATAGCGCATGCCTGATGTTTATGACGAATCGAGCAACCACCAAGAGTCTCACCTTCTTTACGGTCGTGGTCGAGTCAAACACATCCCCTTATCGGCACTGTAGGCCATGGGAGTCGCGTAAGATGCTGGACGTTAAGGGATTTGGGATGGAGAGTTGCTAAAATGTCTAGGATCTCGGGCTAAAAGGTTTGGAGAGCCCACTTCAATCACTGCTTCCACCCCCATTTTCCCACTTCAATCACTGCTTCCACCCACAATTTCCCACCTCAATCACTGCTTTTGTGCCCTTGAGAAAGACTATTTGTCTTTTTTGCTCACAGAGTGGGAGACTGGTTGTCTGCCTTTGTCATAGTCACTAGTAGTAAGCCAATAAACTTTCACCACCGCTCTCACTCTAAGTGCAACATGTGCAAACCAAGCACCTGTTTAGCTTTCCATCCCAGGGCCACGTATGTGCTTATCAATACTGTATATTCTGTATCATGGTTCATACAGGACTGAAAATTTGTACAAGGACTTTTCAAGGAATTTTCAAGGACATTTTATCAGAAATTCAAGGACATTTTATCAGACATTATATCAGAATTCATACACAGAACAAAACATACCTGGATTAATTTAATAACCCCATTCTTAATCACTGTCACCTCTAAAACTTACCTGGATCACATTAATAAACCCTTCTAAACACTGTCACTTCTACAACATACCTTGATTTACTGACTGATTTTATTGACTTACTGTAATTTGTGATCATAATTTAACTGTCTATCATGTCTATAGCTTTTTAAGCTCATTTAATGCAATTTTTATTGAGGTTTGCACATTATTGATGCTACAAAATTTCTTTTTATTACAGGCAAGGATTCTTTCTAAAAATTCAAGGACATTTTCATGAAATTCAAGGACTTTTCAAGCACAAAATCAACATTTACTAAATTCAAGTACTTTTCAAGAACTTCCCTCAAATTCAAGGACTTTTCAAGAACTGTGCGAACCATGTGTATAGAGGACAAAGATATAGAGTAAGACATGGCGATCACCTGTGATGGCGCGGCGGTGCCCGTGGAATGTGTGCATTGTGCAGAACACGACACAGTTCCACACGCGGATTGATCCGTCCGTGAATCCCGTGATGAAATAGTCATTACGCTTGTGGAACACTGACCTGCATTAGGCAATGAGGTCAACAGGTCGTAGGTAATGTTAATTCACACGATTATATCACATGCGTATTGTCAGGCCTTCACTAAAATAACAGATCGAACATCTTTCTTTAAACCGTAAATTTATGCAAACTCACAGTAGAACTTGTATACAATTAAGCAACCCAATATGCTAGATTTTTTTAGTCATACACTACGTCTCAACTTAGGTCAGGTTTACGCAGTTACAAGCATTTATATATAGCTGTATGCATACAAAGTTAATGTAAAATCTAAAGTGCATGCACTTCCAATTAAATTCAAGTCAAATTATGACATAAACATACCAACGAAGTTAGTTAATTACATCAATCGCACATCCTCGTATAGCTATAGCTATAGTTCGGTTTAAATTCGATCAAATCAAACACGAATAAAAGTTGCAGTCTTGCTGCCACAAGTGTGGTGTTTCCGAACTTGATGAACTACTGTATACGCCATATTTTTCGCGTACAGATATTTTAGCGAATTCAAACTTGACGGACAATTTCGCAAGTGGTTAATTTCGCGGTCGGTGAATTATGAATTTATTCGGCATTATTCTGTATGAATTATTTGCGCGTTGTTATTTTCGCAGTCGGGGACGCGTTCGCAAAATTTGCAAAAATCAAACCACCACGAAATATACAGCGTATACAGTATGACATCTGACCTACCGGGTCAGTGACACGTTCCTGCCCATGGGAACATAGAAAGCCTCCTGTCCACTAGTGTAGTCGATCACATGCAGGCCCAAGTCACAGACTACGAACAGCAGCTTGGTGCGTCGATACAGCTGGATGTCGTAGACCCACTCGTTCTGTCGCAGCAGTACGCACACCGTCGTAGACCTCCGTAATGGCTCCCGTATCTACCAACACACCACGGCAGATTCACACCTCAGTAACAGCTCCCGTACCTACCAACACACCACGGCAGATTCACACCTCAGTAACAGCTACCGTATCTACCAACACACCACGGCAGATTCACACCACAGTAACAGCTCCCGTATCTACCAACACACCATGGCAGATTCACACCACAGTAACAGCTCCCGTATCTACCAACACACCCGGCAGATTCACACGATACACCCGCCAGAGCATGGAGGCCCTACTGTAACCCCCAGGACAGGGTGTGTGCCGGCACGCGAGGGCACCACCGTCACCTCCCAGTGCGGCAATGTGCTGAATAAGTGTGGATATATATATACATTCGTTCAGGAGTCTATCAATATATATATATATATATATACAGGCCTCGAATTAAGTGACGAGAGGGGCAAGGCAATTTTTTGGGGGCATGTGAGAAATTGCCTTGAATTTTCTTCTAAACATGGCGATGGGGCCACCGAGGGCAATGTTAAAAGGGCATCAAGGCACTCTCACAATTTTTGAGAAGCGGCCACCAAGCGCACTTTTGTAAATAAAGGAAACTTCATAACCAAAATTAATACATCAACTTCTGCTAATGGAAGTACAGTAACAGGGTTCAACGTTAACTTTTTATTTCACTAGACCATCGGGCTAGTAACTGAGAAAAACCACTAGCCCTGACCTAACTTTCACTAGCCCAGACCCAGACCATTGTTATGAAAAACTTTGTGTCATCGTATGAATTCGACTAAAATTTCTCCAAATTTACTGCACACCAAACAGATCACAGCTGGCCATTCTTGCGCGAGCGTCGTTTCCCCGCGCTTTAAATCGCGTGCGGGCCGAGTCCACGTGCAGCATTTAAATATTCGTGTTCTACCACGGGCATACACAGGCACACGATTTATCGATCGTCTACTGGCAGCGGTTGGCAGCAAGCCACGTTTACGGTTATTGTTTTTGCCGAAGGGTAGACTGGTATCCTGGTATTCACGCTCTGCTAGACAATGTACACGCTCTGCGACAAACAGTGCGGCCGCGAACCAGTCTAGCCAGAGGCACCGACGGCAATTACAGAAAAGGGCAAGGCAGGTTACTGCCGTTGGTCGGGTTGGATTTTCAGGGGCAGTACGGCGATTGATAGGGGCACTGACGGCAATTGCCGTCGGTGCCGTCGGTTAATTCGAGCCCTGTATATATATATATATAGTCTATATATATATTAATAGACTCCTGATAAGTTCATGTAATACTGCTCATTGTCTTCTTACATTCTGACTGGTAAGTTTCCATGTAATGAAGCAGTTGGCGCCGCCTGCCATCAGATCTCCGGTTTCTTCGTTGTATGCCAGGCTGCATGCAGGTGAGAACAAAGGCAAAGGATGCTATATTTACTAAAATTAAATACAATTATAATACAATAGCACAAAGTAGAAACACGTGCAGATCAACTTACTGATTTTTGCCAGACACTGACGGGTTTTTTAGGTCTCAGCAAACATTAATTCATACCAATATCCAGACCTTAACATCATAAATCTGCAACTAATAATGAAGCCTTCCGTTATATCCTGTATCATTCTTGCAGGCAGTTAAGATAATGTATATAACACTCACCTTTATTAAACCATTATATAACAACAATTGCAGTGTGCAATCTTCAGGCAACCGTAAAGTTTGTCTAACATCCCTAATAGAAGCGTTTATCGTACCATTTTATGGTGTAGTTGCAGCTGGTACGTGACAGCTCCTTTAGGTGGTTTGAAGATGGGTCGAGCTTGAACACACACAATGACATGTCACTGCAGTAGCCAACAAAGACCAGCAGCTCCCGTATGTACAGCAGACATGTCACCAGTGGCCTGACAGGATATCTGAAACATTACCAAAATTTGGATTACAGTCATAGAAGAAAACGACAACTAACTGCAGGTGAATGTAGTATAATAACACCTATACATAAGGGTAATTCTAGATACTTCAATATAATAAAATTCTATTTTATAATTATACAGGTCTCTGTTCTATACAGATAATTTTACTGCACGACAGCTACTCAAGGGAAATTTTCAAAGCTGTCCTTTATTAACAGGTGTCTAATCTACTGACAATTATTGTGATAGGGTCTTACTGCTGTAGTGTAACTTCATCGGTTAGGCGATTGACGGACCAGACTGTGAATACGTTGCAAGTACCGGCTGCCTGTGGAACAACATAGAGGTCGCTGGCAGTAGTGCGCAGGGCCTCCACACACTGCAACGTGCCATTCACTCGGAACTTGTGCGTCAGCTAAGTCACAACATAAAAGTCATGATGAAAAATAAAGCCCTGTGATTTCATACAATTGTGATAAGTAAAACATTGACTGTGATACAGGAGTGAGTGTATATATAATTTTTGTAATAAGATTAACAATATTTTCTAGAAGCTATTATGATAAAATAACGACGATAAAGACACAATTCGATTGACCTGTAAGCCGTATGGTACAGTAATGTTGTACGGTGGCTGTTCATCGGTTTCGGTCTTTGCCCCGGTTGCTTTACCTATTGCTTTTAGCATACCCCATGCTCCTTCTGCAGTCTCCTGAACATCCCTCTTATCAACTGTCATTTCACTTGTCTTTTATTGGCTACAAGATTATAAGATGACAAACTCAAGTCAAGCATGGGAGTGGCAGTAGGACTCAAATTTCAGACTTGGCAGCGCACGCACTCGAGTTTTACACTCGTACTCTGCTTGCAGGGCCCTGTCATGAACGACAAACGATGCCTACGCCCATAACAGTGTTGATAGGCCTAAGTTAAAAAAAAAAAAAAAAAAGCAAATCACAAGTGCCCGCCGAGCCGACAGCGCTTCATCTAACGTCACCTGCGGGGTGACTCTGTGGATGGAGTGGTGCGGCCATTCCTAGTAAACCCCTGCTGAAACCCCAAATGTGTTCACATACGCCGCCGAACAGATCGCGAAGCACAGGGTATCACGGAACCTTCTCAAAGGAATTTTGTTGGATCGTAGGAAGTTGACCACGAAGATTGCGCGCGTACGTTTAAGTGTCTTCAAGATATAAAGATGGCAGTCCCATCTACGTAGGTAGCAACAAGCTATTGCAAGACAGAATATGGTAAGCACTCATCATTTACCTACGCAAGCCATACAGGCATGAAATAGAGAGCATGCCACCTGGCTAACTATTACGCAGGGCCAAAACTACATCAGTATATCACTATCCACATGCACTGGCAGTGGCCTGAGCACGCATGAGCATACCTAGTTAATGAACATACTGACGATACATGAATGCATAGGAAATTATACGATTTAAGAGCTAAAACCATTCTTCAACCAAATTTAGCTTATTGAAATTTCCACTTGTGGACATTGTAGCCTCACTACATGCAGGCAATGTATAGATTCTACTAGCAAACTGGCCAGTCAAATTCTTTCTAACTAGTGCGAACTAACAAATCCATGTTTGAACCCTCTCTTGAGGGGTTCAAAAGATTATCAGGACACTTACTCTACTCGACGTACAGTGGGAAAGCACATTTCATGGTTCCTTTCATAAAGCCATAAAAAGATGCAGTAGGTCACCGCTTGAAGACAAAAAGTTTCCAATCGCCTCGTCAGACCAATGTCCTCAGAAAATGTCTAAAATCTGCCCTGTGCCCCATTTAACCTGTGACCTCCAACTTTCGGCACCGAGTGATGGCTTTTCCTACCATTTGATGCTATCACCGACTATCACAAGCTAGGTCGAGCAGTTTAGATCTTGTGCCGCAATTCTGCATTTCCTCCTATACCTTAAGTTAAGAGGAAATGTTCCCCCTTCTTTTACACCCTTGACCTTTGACCTTTAACCCCAGCTTCGACATTCCAGAACTCGTTTTCGGATTACCCCCCCCCCACGTCCCGAATATCGTGCCGTACGTCGAGACGGGTTAAGATTTGTGGCCCAACTGTTGACGACGGCGGAACGGGACGATCATGCAGTCTTACAATTAAGCTGCACCGCGACTACGTCAGATGAGCTAATAAACAAATAAAATAAAATGCATAGGCCTAGACTTTGTGAAACTTTGGCTAATTAAACTTTTCGCGGGCAAGGTTCGGCCTCATTCATAAATGTAAGTTGTAACTACTAACTCAGTAACTGTTAGAAAGACCTGTAAGTTGTAACGCGTTTAGAGAGTTTAGTGACACATCTTAAAATTTGTTCGTGGCACCTCACTGTGTGTGACTGTGTCATGATACACAGGAGTCACGGAGTCACGGAGTCACTGAGTAGGGCCTAACACTAACATAACTGCTAAACAAAAGGCTGAAACCAAGGCAAACTGTCGTCTGCTGACACTTCACTTTCTGCAGCGTGCAAAACCATCACGCGGGACGTTTTGGTATTCTAAAATAAATATATGAATTACTGTGATATTACTTTAATAACATTGCTGTACATGCTGTAAATGCAGTCTAATAAATGCACTGCTCGTAACGTGTAAACTGCGTTAATTTGTTGGAAACCTTTTTTGTTTACGATCCGTCTACTCCTCTCCAAACGACGTCACAGGCGAGTGTGTTCACTTGTTGAATATTTTGTAAGGACGATGGCGATGGAAATAAAATGTCATGAATACACAGCTTTGTGGCAATAAACGGCAGAATACCATTTATGGCTCATCGCTTCAAAGGCGTATGAATCATTATCAAAATATAACTTCGAATAATTAAACCAGCAACATAAATAAAACAACAAGTTATAATTAAAATGAAAAGGGATTTACAATCAATGCTAGTAATAGTACCGGTATGTAAGAACCTATTAACATTCCTTTTATTTCAATGACATCATTTTATAATTTGACATATAAAACATGGGTGAGTGCTAGTAAAAAATATAAAAATATAACTATATTCAAAGCTCATACTTTTGAAGTGAATTGGCAACAAAGCCAATCCTAACAATTATATAAAAGTAGTAATTAAAAGATCATTATATGTGCTTAAATCCTTATAAGCATGGATAGTCATATGCACACTAGATCACGGAACAACCAACTTGGCGAAAAAGACAGAAAAATTTTACATGCACAGATATGGATAACAGCATGACAAGTAAACGTGTCCCTCAATGAATGACAGGGGAAATACCAAAACTTTCCCCATCTGCACTCTGCAACTGTAACAGGGAATGCATTCCCCGTTATTACACGATTATTCCCTCAACACATGTACAAACTTAATGGCGATTTCAGAAATTTAATTCAAAAACTCTATACCTGTAACGTAGCCAAACCACAAAGTTCTATCGAGTAACATAGAGATGTAGATTGCAATGGGTAATAGGAGCAACAATAAGGTAATAAACAAGGACATCGTGCGACTAATGACAACGTTGAGTACAATGGGAGATTATATTATTGATGGCGTAATTCTCTTTATTGCAGAGGCGCCGGAAGTGGGGGGGGCAGGGGGGCGGCC
>NW_014577751.1:107132-108571 GCF_000485595.1 Priapulus caudatus | reverse complement strand
TGTAGACCTCACATACACTACACGTATGACTGTAGACATCACATATACTACACGTATGAATGTAGACCTCACATACACACTACACGTATGACTGTAGACCTCACATATACTACACGTATGAATGTAGACCTCACATACACTACACGTATGAATGTAGACCTCACATATACACTACACGTATGACTGTAGACATCTCATATACTACACGTATGAATGTAGACCTCACATATACTACACGTATGAATGTAGACCTCACATACACTACACGTATGACTGTAGACATCACATATACTACACGTATGAATGTAGACCTCACATACACTACACGTATGAATGTAGACCTCACATACACTACACATATGAATGATGACATCACATACACAACACGTATGAATGTAGACATCACATATGCTACACGTATGACTGTAGACATCCCATACACTACATATCTACATGTACACCTAAATGTAACTGTAATTGTGCGGTCCACTGTAGGAATAAGCGAGGGTCTGCTTTGGTTCAGCATTGACCTGAGTGTCAACCTCAGCTACTGTGTGCCACGGTATCAGGTCAGTCCGCGTCAAGATCGGCACCGTAGTTGCAAACGCCTGCTGTGTGCAGACGTCCCTCGAAGGATGCATCAGTCGTGCTGAAAAACACAAAACTATAGTATATACTCTATAGAGTGTAAAAAACTAGTGCCCCATCGTCGGGAGAATACCGAAGAAATATTGAAACTAGAGGCGTCTCAGTGTTGTCTATCTCAGACATGAGACATCACTAGGGATAAAGGAATAACCAAGAACGGTTTGATTCACTCTGTAGGTTGTAGCACATAAGTCAAATGCATCAAGAAGAAATTAGCATTGGGCAATGAAGGCTTTGTTATCTTAGTGAGTCAGGCATCATAATTTTTCCTAGAACGCTTCTAAGGCTGCCTATCCGAATCTGCTACAGTCACGAACTTGTGCATAGAATGTATAGAATTTATTCCATACATTAGTCAATCTGACTGCTAGCACATAAGGATTTGGCCACTGTGCTGTTACAGGACTATTTTCAGCTAGTGCTAGTGACCCCTGACCTAAGACTACGTGATGCTCTTGTGTTCTACAATTTGCCATTTTGTTCGTGGGATAGCTTGGTCCACTGATTCTTGATTCTTTCATTAAAGCTTGCATGGTTTATTACAATGTAAGTATGTCAAATAAGTATATGTACTTACCTCCGCCGGCTCCGCAGGTGTGTTTGTGCCACATCTTCCAGCCATGCACCCGGCACACGTTGCTACAGAAGGCAACGGCGTTACATCGTCTGCAAGGAGTGAGGACAGTTCCCAGGGACCGGCCACACTCCCCGCAGTGCGATAGCCTACATATAAAAAACACATCCGTGTATACACATCTATCCTATCTAAACACTCGCATTAACATACAGTT
>NW_014577751.1:98139-107045 GCF_000485595.1 Priapulus caudatus | reverse complement strand
TTGTTACGTGAGAGAAGACTCCGCTGGTATGGCCATGTTCAGCGCTCCACCGGTGCCATCAAGACAGTGGGTGAAGTTCGAGTTGTTGGTGTAAGGAGACGTGGGAGGCCGAAGATGTCTTGGAAGGAGGTTGTGAAGAAGGATAGGGAACAGTGGAATCTCTCCGCTGTAGACCCCTTGGATCGTGTCACATGGAGAACAAGCGTGAGAGCTGCCAAAACTGGACCGAGCCAGATTCCTGGAGTGGGTTTCCACTGATGTGGAATTAAACCCTTGGAGTCCAGTATAAAATAAAGAAACCGAAAACAACACACAACAACAACAATCACCTTTAGAAATATTATTAAAAAATGTTTTAAAACTAACGACTACAATTTGATTACAACGACGGTGGCGCCACTCAAAGCGCACGATCTGATGAGTTGCGCAAAACCACTTTTCAGCCAAGGGCTACAGACTGAGGGTGTTTCTTATTTATTAATTTAAAAGCAAAAGAATTGTAATATCTTATAAACGACATATAGTTTCAGTTATAATATGGATAAATTTGCCCTAAAATGAATATCGTTTGGTTAAATAGCATTTTAGGTATAAATATAATTGCACTTTTGTGAATAGCCCTTGGTCTGTAACGTGCAAAATAAATTGTCAAATACGCAACTTTTTCGGGGTGGCAGCACGGTCGCAGGTGTCATGGCGCCATTAAAATTTCGTAGCATTATAACAATTAAATGAGGTATCTGGTAACAAATACGTGTGGGTATAGACGATTTGTTATACAGTAAGTACAGTTGTATGCAGTAAAATCCTAAAGTCTACTATCCCTTTAACTGGGTATAACAGTAAAAAATCCATGTCGAAAACCATGTTGTCATTGTTGATGATGGGACAGAATATCATGCCTATCGAAATGGCTCATAATGCATCTAGATTATTAATGTATTAGATAACGTATATATATATAGCTATATAGGCATCAGTATGCGCTATACCGCGCGCAGATATTTGCTAATGAATTCAACTATTCACGCTTCAATAAACTCAAGACTCACAGGGTTCATAGGTAAGACATGTGTCTACACGTATCTAGATTTCTAGAAATGTAACTCAACTCGTTCTTGAGATATAAGTCAATACACTTTCCTACCGCCCACAGCGCAATAGCGTATGCGGGGGGGAGGGGTTAACAGCTGTATAGAATGCGCCGGTATACACAGTAGAAGCGGGGCGCGGTAGAGGGTTCGGAGTCGGATGCCGCCATATTGGCTGGTAGGAAAGTGTATTTACGCTAAATAGACTTACAATATGCTCAAATGCCTTAGAGCAAACAGAATTAAGTCAAAGATAATTGGGCGAGAATTTTAAGCATGGGAAGATCCACCACCTTTATAAAATAAACTAGGGTAATGAGAACATTTTTCCTACCGGATTCGAAAGGAAGAGCACCTATACTATACTATACTAGTATACTGACTATTACTGTATCTATAATGTGCCTGTGAGTCAGGTATAAATATAATTGTACTTTTGTGATTAGCCCTCGGTCTCCAACGTGTAAAATACTTTTTCAGGGTGCCAGCACAACTGCGCGGTGTCAATGTCATGTCAGCAGTCAAAATAAAAGATTTCGAAATTCACTGTTGTTTTATGACAAACATGAATGCGTAATTATATATATTTTTATGGATGTGCTTTATTTATGCACTTAGTGACTTACTATCACTAGTGCTGATAGGGTCTTTGTCTCCCTGGGTACTGCCGGAACGTACCCTGGGTACGGTCCGGTATACCGGAACGTACCCTGGTAACTATCTGATATGGTTAGGGTTAGGGTTAGGGAGTAGGTGTAGGCGACTCCCTAGACTCGTTAGTGGAGTAGGCGAGGTACGATCCGGCATATTAGATAGTACCAGGGTACGTGCCGGTATACCGGACCGTAACCAGGGTATGTTACGGTATATCGGACCGTACCCAGGGTATGTTCCGGCAGTACCGCTGAAGGGGTCGTTGTCGTATCAGGTACTACATATATGTAACCGAGGGGTGCAAATCCACTTTAGGCACCTTAGGTATCACCAAGTGATGCACAGACTTCTGTGTACCATCAACTGATCCACAGACTTTCCGTATATCAAGGAATGATGCAAAAACCCTAACCCTAACCCTAACCAGTAACGCTAACCCTAACCCTAACCAGTAACGCTAACCCTAACCCTAACCAGTAACGCTAACCCTAACCAGTAACCCTAACCCTAACCCAGGGCTCGAATTAAGCGACGAGAAGGGCAAGGCAATTTTTTTAGGGCATGTGAGAAATCGCCTTGAATTTTCTCTAAAATAGAAAGGCACCAAGGCAACTCTCAATTATCATACAGGGGTATGCAAAACTAACCACATCCAAGCTGAAGGTTAGGATCAGCACCAGCCTTAAGAAGGGTGACAACTGCAGGCTGGTTGCCATGGGCAACAGCTACCGACAAAGCAGAGTGACCATGTGTGGCGCTAACAACATTTGGATCGGCTCCATACTGAAGCAGCACTTGCGCAACCTTCTGGGAATTCTGCATGTAGAGTGTGTACGGTATATCCATGATTAGTTTGCTTGCAAGCCATTCAGACGATGATATGATTCAGTCAGGTGATTCAATAACTCAATCACCCACCAGTCATTCATCATTTAATCATATCATTCAAACCGTATTCAGTCAAATCTTTTCAGTTACTCATTCTCGCACATTAATCTCTGACAACTACAATCCATGTTCCAATTTCATCGGAAGTAGTTATGACAAGAACATGTGAGACTCTCCTGAGAGACACGTGACATGCCAGGAATGTAACCAATCACACAACTAACCTCGCAATTGCCATCGCAGGCGCACGCAATCTGGAGAGGTGTGCAGGCAGCCAGTGCAAGATCCAAGCCTTCCTTCAGTCGACCGTCACCATAGTGGTCGGTGGTCCAGCCTCCCTCCTGCCCGTCTGAATGACCAGCTTCTTCGCTACTGCCTAAACCAACGGTGAGAAATGTTTCGTCCATATTTCGAGTGGTGGTCATGTGACAGTCTGGATGGGCGAGTGCGTCTAGCAGCATGCGCACAATCTCCACGGCAACGGAAGTTCTGAGTGCGCAAGCGATCTGCAGTGGTCTGAGCACTCCCGTCTGTGAAGGGAAACGAACATTAATAATTAATTAATTTTTTAACATTAATAACAATGTTAATGCCGCGGTCTCATAAAATTTGTGTGGAAAACGAAAATTTAATTGCAGAATTTTTCAGGAACTTGGACTTAATTTGAACACGAGAGCCTGACTAGCACACTTACCGGTGAATCGAGGATGGCGTTGGCATCTGCCCCAGCACTCAGCAGTCTCCTGACTGCAGCTACGTTCAGGCAGCACAGTGGTACAAACAGCGGGGGTAAGGGTGAACCAGACAGATCGCACGCCGCACCACTACTCAGCAGAAGGTCGACCATGTTGTCCAGTGCCCTCTGTCTGAAAACAAGAGAGCATTTGGCAGATTATTAAAGGGTTTATTAAAGATAAATGATTAAAGATTATAAAAGGGAAAGGATTTCTGTCTAGAATGGCTAAAGCTGTTTTAGAAATGATGTCATATGGACATGGTTCATTTCATTGAATTCTTTTTGAAAATGATTGCGAAAAAATCGTTGTGAGTGCTACCTACCTAGAAATATGAGCTGCTTTCCATTGAACTTTGTCTAAAGTGAAATCTCCTTGCTCCAAGCTGACGAGGCAGTTGTGACTAGTATATTCTGCCAGCTTGTTTACAATATCCTGAAAAATATAACACTTGTACATGCACCTGAAATACCTCTGCATGTCTAGAAGCAACTCTAATGATATTACCAACTACCACAGAGTTTAAATAAAAATGTTTGCATAGTAGCGAGAGTGACAATAAATACTTAGAGGGAAAAGGCACCAATCGATCTATTAGATGTCACTAAGTGGCAGTCTGAAAGGGTAACCTTACAGTTTTACTGGTCAATTTCTCATTTCCAAGAACAACACCATAATTCCTATTTCACATAATATATATTACCATGAGATATCATTACTGCACGAGTAACATAGAAGCTATTGTTTTATCGATACCCCTAAACTCTGACTGCACATTTTAATGCCCTTTCATGCATGTGCTCTCTGCGAATCAGTGAGCATGATGTTTCTCTGCCAAAAATAAAACATTGTTGAAGGAAATGTGGACTGAATGAGTAATTTATAGAGGGTGTTTCAGTGCCATACAACAAGTACTCCATCCTACGCCTTTAAAGGGATACTTGACCCTAGATTCCTTGCATATTTTCAGTTAAAATAGGGTTAAATTACACAAGATAACAAATTCCATTGCTCAATATTCATTAGAAATATTTTTTTGATGTTTTAAAACTAACTTGTTTACGACGGTGGCGCCACTACTTGCCCATCTGCTTTCAAAGTTGCGCATCGCAACTTTTCGGCTGCAGGCTACAGCCCGAGGGTGCACGTGTTTCTTATTTATTAATTTGAGAGGAGGATTGCAATATCTTATAAACAATTTTTAGCTTCAGTTATAATATGGACGAATTTTTCCTAATATAAAAATTGTTTGGTTGAATAGCATTTAAATTTTAAGTATGTAACATGCATAATAAATCAGAAAAAGCGCAACTTTTATAGGGTGGCAGCACAATCAGGGGGTGTCACATCAGCGGCCAAAAATAAAGATTCCGAAACTCACTGTTGTTTTATGACAAGTGTAAATGCGTGATTATAGAAATTTGTAGGTATATACTATTAGTTATGCACTTACTATCATATATACCCTAAACTTCTAGGGTGTACTATGCCTTTAAGCAGTGCGAACCCAACCATGAAGATAAAGCCTCATCCGCGTTGGACAAGCTAGAGGGCAGGGCGTTGCTGGTTTGCATGTTACCTCAGACAGTGATAGCTGTAGACTGCACACACTCCTCCACGACCGCGTGTCAATGCTCGACGCCGCCGCGACGTAATCAGTGGCGCCCCCACGCCTCACTCGCTCGTCCCCCGCCGCCTCATCACGACGCGTCCCTCCGCCAGCCGCTCGGATAGACGCGTCGCCGTCGTCGCAAACCGTCGCCTTCAGCTCCTCTCCCCCGCTCGACGCTTTCTCCGAGTCGCGGCGCAACCACGACGTCACGTCAACGTCGCGTCGCCGGCCCACCTCCGATTTCCGTCGCTCACGAGTCGTGCAGAGCTCGGCGATTCGATCTGCGGCTGCCAGCAGACGACTCAGCGATGGCGGACGATAGAGAAAGGTGTCGGCGGGGAACAGCAGCAGGTGGCAAAGCAGGAGCGGCGTGAGACCGGACGGCAAGGCGTGGTCGATGTATGCACCGTTGTCGAGGAGGCAGTGTGCAACGTCGCTGCGGCAATTCACCTGCAAGACGTGGATTCAGATTCTTTCATTTAGCACATAACTTAGTTACAATGTTGTACAATAGTTACAGCAGGTGTATGATAGGTATAACGTGAGAGTACAAATAAAAAAGAATAGTGAACTTACTAGCAAATGAGTGCTAAAAAACGGAGGAACGGCAAGAGAGTTTCAAGGAGGAGCTTGGGAAGGTCGCTTGCTATCCCACGATTCATGCTTGATGTCATTAGGTGAAGAATTAGGGGATGCGATTATGCTTAGGGGCAGAGTCAGGGTTAGGGGTAGAGTTAGGATTATGGGAAGGGTGAGGGTGATCATTGATTTTACGGTTACATCTGAGCTAGATGTAAGGATTACAGTTATGGTTAGGGTTAGGGTATTAGTTATGCTGCCAGGGTCTATGTCTCCCTGGGTACTGCCGAAACGTACCCTGGATACGGTCCGGTATACCGGAACGTACCCTGGTAACTATCTAATATATACCAGGGCCGATTCCAGGGCTGAGGCTAGACAGTATTTTTCCAGATTTAAAAGGCACATCACCCAAAAAAGGCACACCACCCCACAGTAAGGGCAAAATTTCGAAAGGCACTTTGAAATCTAGACCGTATTTCCCAATACGGCAAATACGGTCTGAATCCGCCCCTGTATATCTCGCCTACCGTACCTCGCCTACTCCACTAACGAGTCTAGGGAGTCGCCTACTCCCTAACCCTAACCCTAACCCTAACCATATCAGATAGTTACCAGGGTACGTTCCGGCAGTACCCAGAGAGACATAGACCCTATCAGCATTAGTTATGGTTGAGTTTTTCCCATTGCAGCCAGATAATATGTGTGCACACTGCATGAATTAACTTGACAACCACAGAGCGAAAGCATCAGACACTGCGTGGGTCACAGTCTGGAATGCTCTGGCAGATCGTGCAATGGATACAATGAGAGTACACTTTAAAGTATGGGTAAACCTGTGCACAGTTACTTATCGTTCTTACCAGAGCAACGAAAAGTGGCGAGAGACCATTTCTGTCAGTGAAGTTCACCGCTGACTGTTTCCTGAGCAGCATTCTAAAAACAGATGATGAATCGCCATCCCGGACCGCCTGCAAAACAAAGTTCCTACATGTGTGTACGTTTAAATCTCATAGGCACCACAACTAGACCTATTGTTGAATGGGACTACAACAAGAAATTTGTTAGCAACATTTTACAAACATTGTGTAAATCTTTTGTTACACCAGTGTGTATATATAATTTAATTTTGAATTTTAGATATAAAACAGAACAACACAGAGTTGTGTTCAGCCAACTAGTATTATTTTCAAAATCTCAAACACCAAAACAGACCAACCCCAGCTACCGACTCAATACAATCGACAGCCACGGCGGTCTCCCGAACAAAGTATTTATTCCCCCATTATCCCACACATATTGTCCCTATATGTCACCCTTAACTGCCTCCCTACATCTACACTCTACCGATTACCAACGTACTCGACGTTCTCAAATAAGTCTCTGCTACAAACATCAATACGCCCGCTCGTTAGTGTTGGAGATCGGTCCAAATTTCATGATCGATCATCGGTTTTACAAAACGACCGATGATCGATTAATCATCGATCATTTTAGATTGCGGCGACGATGCGGCGACGCCGCGTCATCGTCGACACAACCGGTGTATTGTGAAGGAATATTGACATTATTGTATGTGTAGCTAGTATTTAATGGTAAGTAAATTAAGGATACTGTTAGGGTTACGGGCGGGTAACACTCTAAAGGGCATTGCAACATAACTGCTCATCAAATTCAATAAAAAAATAAATATAAAAAAATAAAAAAGTTTGAGTTGTACTCGGTCATCCGATTTTCTACTCGATTAATCAACTCGGCAGCCCAATTGAGTAATGATCGACGAACTCGATTAATCGGAACACCACTACCGCTCGTCTACTGAATTATTACTAAATAAACAAGTCCCGGAAAACCACTGCACTGTGCTACAAACCACATTGAAATTCTGACTTAGTGCAAGTTCTGAAAACCACATCTGTAAAACATATACTACATTTAGTTGAAATTGGAACATTAAATAAGTTAATACAGTCAGTTAAGCAGTTATACAATTATTATGGGGTGCTCTCACATTGGTCATTATTTGAATTTCTATATGCTATAAAACAATAATATTTACTTATTATTATACTATAAATAGTCATACTATAACAATGTCAACAATACCTTGAACAAATCCATCTTCATTGGTGCAATGTGGCAATATAGGACGCTGCATGCAATTGTGCCTAAACAGTACATTTGTCAATCAGTAGTGATAAAACTACACCTCTTTATGTGTTTGATTAAACTGATTATTGATGACCAAAGACAGTAAATGTTAGTAAAATGATAAGAAATGAAATAATTCTTTTACTAGGGCTATTATATAGACTATACCTAGGATGCCCACCACGGATATCATGAAGTTTAACATAAAATTATGTCTACATAAACGTACTAAGATTGTTTGTTCATTGAAACAAACTTCTTTGGATTCTCTTTAATATGCTTGTTCTTTTTTTAAGTAATAACCTCGTTGGGCCTTGAAGTTAAAGGGATACTTTACTCTAAAATTTTAGAGTATATTATGATAGTAGATTTTTAAATAATAGCACATACCTATAAATATCTATAATTACGCATTCACGTTTGTCATAAAACAACACTGAATTTCGATATCTTCATTTTTGGGCGCTGACATGACACACGCGACCGTGCTGCCACCCTGAAAAGGTTGCGCATTTGCCAATTTATTTTGCATGTTACAGA
Organism: Priapulus caudatus; assembly: GCF_000485595.1. Lineage (NCBI taxonomy): Eukaryota > Metazoa > Priapulida > Priapulimorpha > Priapulimorphida > Priapulidae > Priapulus > Priapulus caudatus. The sequence goes on along the minus strand of NW_014577751.1, from coordinate 98,796 downwards.
CCGAGGGCTAACCACAAAAGTGCAATTATATTTATACCTAAATGCTATTTTTAACCGAACGATATTCATTTTTGGACAAATTTATCCATATTATAACTGAAACTATATGTCGTTTATAAGATATTGCAATCCTTCTGCTCTTTAAATAAGAAACACCCTCGGTCTGTAGCCTGCAGTCGAAACGTTGCTTTGCGCAACTTTCCCAGTGGGTGCCAGTGGCGCCACCGTCGTTGTAAGCAAAGGTATAGCCGTCAGTTTTAAAACAAGTAAAAAAAATATTTCTAATTAATATTGAACCGTAAAACTTTTTATGAAGCGTAATTTTAGCCTATCTTAGCTGAAAATATGTGAAGAACCTAGAAAAATGTATCCATTAAAGGGATCGTTTACTCTAGGTTCTAGGGTTATTTTCAGTTAATTTAGGTTAAAATTACGCTACATAAAAAGTTTCATGGTTCAATCACCTTTAGAAATATTATTAAAAAATGTTTTAAAACTAACGACTACAATTTTATTACAACGACGGTGGCGCCACTCAAAGCGCACGATCTGATGAGTTGCGCAAAACCACTTTTCAGCCAAGGGCTACAGACCGAGGGTGTTTCTTATTTATTAATTTAAAAGCAAAAGAATTGTAATATCTTATAAAAACGACAT
>NW_014577751.1:93362-94859 GCF_000485595.1 Priapulus caudatus | reverse complement strand
GCAGGTGCTACGCTGCGTTGATGAATCGCACCTACGAGCTTTGCGTACGTACTTCGTAGAAACTCGGTGTAAGCAATACACTTTACGCAACGTTGATGAATCCGGCCCCTGATTGGCAAATTTTGTCTCTTATTTATTTAATTTTTTATGATTTTTAGCTAATTTTGTTTTAATTTAGAATTAGGGATAGGGTTAGAGTTAGGGTTAGGGTTAGGGTTAGGGTTAGGCTTAACCTATGGCAGAAAGCTATATGATTTCTCTAGACCTTGTGCAGTGACGTCATATTATATGATGTTCTATTGTTTCCCCGGCATCTTGGTGATCATAGATATCATATAACAACATGCTGTTATATGATATCTATGTTGATGATCATCTCATTCTGCTCAGCTGGCTTAGACTGGTACCCGGTCGGCACCGTCATTCCGTCCAGAGACAGATCCACGTCCAGAGCCAGTCTACAGCTTGATCACCATAGCGTTTGCTGCATGGTATATGTAGGAGTGTTTCACGTGACGTCATAGATCAGGTCACGTGTATTTGTTATGTGTCATGGTTGGCAGCATAGATGGCAGAAGCGAAGCGTGCTGCTTGACATTTACAGATGAATGACCACATGTTCTGATAGAAAGCGCTGTTTATGTAGTGCATTTACACGTGCGTGCTGCGTGCGTGCGTGCGTGCGTGTGAACTTACACGTGCGTGCGTGCGTGCGTGTGCACGTACACGTTCGTACGTTCGTGTGCGTGCGTGCATGCGTGTGTGTGTGCGTGCATGCGTGTGCAGGTACACGTGTGTGCATGAGTGCGTACGTGCGTGTGTGTACAGGTACACGTGCGTGCGTGCATGCATGTGCACGTAGACGTGCGTGCGTGCGTGCGTACGTGTGCACGTACACATGCGGGCATGCATGCGTGCGTGCGTGTGTACGTAAACGTGCGTGCATGCGTGCGTGTGTGCGTGCGTGCGTGCGTGTGTGTGCGTGTGCACGTATACGTGCGTGCGTGCGTACACGTGCGTGCATGTGTGCGTGTGCACGCGTGCGTGCGTGTGCAAGTACACGTGCGTGCGTGCGTGTGTACGTACACGTGCGTTCGTGCGTGCGTGCGTGTGAACTTACACGTGCGTGCATGTGTGCATGCGTCCGTGTGTGTGCACATACACGTGCGTGCGTGCGTGCGTGTGTACGTACACGTGCGTGCGTGCGTGCGTGTGAACTTACACGTGCGTGCATGCGTGCGTGCGTCCGTGTGTGTGCACGTACACGTGCGTGCGTGCGTGCGTGCGTGCGTGTGCAGGTACACGTTCGTGCGTGCGTGCGTGCATGCGTGCGTGCGTGCGTGTGCACGTACACGTGCGTGCATGAGTGTGTGCGTGCGTGCGTGCGTGCGTGCGTGCGTGTGAACTTACACGTGCATGCATGCGTGCGTGCGTCCGTGTGTGTGCACGTACACGTGCGTGCGTGCGTGCGTGCGTGCGTGCGTACGTGTGTGCGTG
>NW_014577751.1:90275-93094 GCF_000485595.1 Priapulus caudatus | reverse complement strand
TGCGTCCGTGTGTGTGCACGTACACGTGAGTGCGTGCGTGCGTGCGTGCGTGTGTGCGCGCGTGTGCGTGTGCACGTAGACGTGCGTTCGTGCGTGCGTGCGTGCGTGCGTGCGTGTGCACGTAGACGTGCGTGCGTGCGTGCGTGCGTGTGCACGTACACGTTCGTGCATGAGTGTGTGCGTGCGTGTGCACGTACACGTACGTGCGTGCGTGCGTGCGTGCGTTCGTGTGTGTGTGCGTACACGTGCGTGCGTGTGTGCGAGCGTGTGCATGTGCACGTAGACGTGCGTGCGTGCGTGCGTGCATGTGCACGTACACGTGCGTGCATGAGTGTGTGCGTGCGTGTGCACGTACACGTGCGTGCGTGCGTGCGTGCGTGCGTGCGTGTGAACTTACTCGTGCGTGCATGCGTGCGTGCGTCCGTGTGTGTGCACGTACACGTGCGTGCGTGCGTGCGTGCGCGCGTGTGCCCGTACACGTTCGTGCGTGCGTGCGTGCGTGCGTGCGTGTGCAGGTACACGTGTGTGCATGTGTGCGTGCGTGCGTGCTCTCTGGATTGAAACAAACTAGATTCTGTGGCTAAACAGGCGCAGAAGATTGATTGTGTGGGTGCTGATCCTTATGCAATATGTAGGTCAGAGTTTAAATCTGTCCTGGATTGTGAGAGTAAAGAGCTTCCAGATGTCGGGAGAATTGGTCACCAACCACACATGCAATGTTATGATGTAAATAACCACTTCATATCAGGTAGGTGATCAAATGTCAGTCAAGTGACACACATGTACATACATTCCCATGACTGGTTCTCTCAGATGAGAAAGCCCCCTAGACCTTATCAACATTAACATAGGCTCATTTTGATGAGATTATTACAGATGTACATATGTAGGACCATTGAAATAACTGTCAGTGCTCACTGATAACTTACTTTACTTAGTTCCTCCCAGATCGACTGTTGAGTGCATTGGGCAAAAAGCCGTGTAAGTCGGTGTAACAGTACAGAACAGAGCACTTTTCCTTGGGGTGAGAGCAGCGTGATACTATAACTTTGTTGTACTTAATTGTCAAACATCACTCATCAGTATGCCAGTAGGCTAACTTACACATAAACGTAGACTCTGGCTATGAGACCATATTGATCTAATAACAAAAGTGGTTCTTCTGTAATTCTACTACTTGTAATAATTTACTATAGTAGCATATAGGCATACCACATTGTGAGTAATCATTTTAATTAATTTTTTTTATCATTACCAGCTATTACAAAGATTCTGCAGCAGTTTAAATTATTCCCTTGATGCATTTTATTCTCCTAGGTGCTGCATTCCCAAAGGCTTTCGGATGAACCGTTGCAAGTGTGGGTGATTTGTGAGAAGGATGGAGGTGTTGTATGCGGCCACTGTAACTGCATGGCAGGGCTTGGGGAGACATGCTCCCATGTAGCTGCGACACTCTTTGCCATTGACAGTGGTAAGTAATAATTAAACTTGACAGAATTTCTGTGATAGCAAGTAAAAACCAACTTAAACATGCAAGGGGGTTGGCTATATTTTTAGATATATTTTGGTTTATTTACTCATGAAGAAACTAATCACTCATGTGACAGGCCACGGTATATATAGAGGGTTCTGCCCAGGATTTTTTAGTGCCGGGCGCCTCCAGTTGCGACGAAGTCGGAAGATCCAATCCAGAGAAGAGACCGGATACCAGAGAAGCGTCGCCTGAGAGGTGTTGATCCTGCCCGCTAAGCGCTGCTAAATAGACTTACAATATGCTCAAATGCCTTAGAGCAAACAGAATTAAGTCAAAGATAATTGGGCGAGAATTTTAAGCATGGGAAGATCCACCGCCTTTATAAAATAAACTAGGGTATTAAAGAGAGCATTTTTCCAACTGGATTCGAAAGGAAGATAACCTATACTATACTATACTAGTATACTGACTATTACTGTATCTAATGTGCCTGTGAGTCAGGTATAAATATAGTTGTACTTTTGTGATTAGATTAGCCCTCGGTCTCCAATGTGTAAAATACTTTTTCAGGGTGCCAGCACAACTGCGCGGTGTCAATGTCATGTCAGCGGTCAAGATAAAAGATTTCGAAATTCATTGTTGTTTTCAGGGTTCTGCAAGCTTTTTCATTATTGAATGGCGGGTGCTGCCTTTACGGTCCTAGTTGCAAATCGCCGAAGGAGGTTTGTGTGCTAGGGGGGTCCGGGGGCTATGATATTTAGCATGGCGGCTTGATATTTAGAGTGACGGGTACATTTTAGGATGGCGGGGCTCGACGATAGCCCTTGGACGACGGTGCTCTTGGAGAACCCTGGTTTTATGACAAACATGAATGCGTAAATATATATATTTTTAGGGATGTGCTATTATTTATGCACTTAGTGACTTACTATCACTAATGCTGATAGGGTCTATGTCTCCCTGGGTACTGCCGGAACAAACCCTGGGTACGGTCCAGTATACCGGAACGTACCCTGGTAGCTCCAAGAAACGGTATTGCTATGGTTAGAATACCGTAGACAAACCGTCGCACAGCCTGGTCGGGCTAGTACCCTGGTAACTATCTGATATGGTTAGGGTTAGGGTTAGGGTTAGGGAGTATACCAGGGTACGTTCCGGCAGTACCGCTGAAGGGGTAGTTGTCGTATCAGGTACTATAATAGTATTAATACTAAACAATCTAAAACTACCTCGGGTACATATATGTATACAGCTCGGTTCAAGGATAGAGAACATGGGTCCCAATAAAACCAATGTCATTTACATCAATATAAATATAATATTATATCAATATAATAGGTTAGGG
>NW_014577751.1:82663-90250 GCF_000485595.1 Priapulus caudatus | reverse complement strand
CTGGATTCTTATTGCAATATGTAGGTTCAGAGTTTTAAAATCTGTCCTGGATTGTGAGAGTAAAAAGCTTCCAGTATGTCGGGGAGAATTTGAGTCACCACCACAATGCAATGTTATGATAGTAAATAACATTATTATCAGGTTAGGTGATTAAAATGTCAGTCAAGTGACAACATGTATATAACATTCCATGAACTGAGTTCTCTCAGATGAGGAAGCCCTAGACCTTGATGAGATTATTACGATGTTAATTATGTAGGACCATTGTAAATACTCGTCCAGCTGCCTCACTGATAATTACTTAACTTAGTTCTCCCAGATGACTGATTGATATGTGATTGGGCAAAAGCCGTGTAGTCGGTGAATTGTAACAGTACAGAAACAGAGCACTTTTCCTTGGGGTGAGAGCAGCGTTCGATACTATGAACTTTGTTGTACTTAATTGTAAAATCACTCATCAGTATGCCAGTAGGCTAACTTACACATAAAGTAGACTCTTGGCTATGAGACCATATTTGATGGTTAATAACAAAAGTGGTCTATCCTGGTAATTCTACTACTTGTATAATTTACTATAGTAGCATATAGGCCTACCATTGTGAGTAATCATTTTAATTAATTTTTTTTTATTCATTACCAGCTATTTACAAAGATGTTTCTGAGCAGTTTCTAATTATTCCCTTGATGCATTTTATTCTCACTAAGGTTGACTTGCATTTCCAAAGGCTTGCGGGATGAACGTTTTGCAAGTGTGGGTGATTTGTGAGAAGCATTGGAGAAGTTGTTGTATGCGGCCATGACTCTGTAAACTGCATGCAGGGTCTTGGGGGAGACATGCTCCCATGTAGCTGCGACACTCTTTGCCATTTGACAGTGGTAAGTATAATTAAACTTGACTAGAATTTCTGCTGATTAGCAGTAAAAACAACTTTAAAATGCAAGGGGCGTGGCTATATTTCTTAGATATATTTTGGTTTATTTTATCTGAGAAACTAATCACTATGTGACAGGCCACAGGTATATATAGAGAGGTTTGCCAGGATTTTTGCTGCCGGGCGCTCCAGTTGCGGACGGAAGTCGGAAGATCCAATCTAGGGGGGTCCGGGGTATGCCCACACCGAAATTTTTTTAATTTTGGATTAGTCTGAAAACTTCAATTTCCTGATCTGAGCAATAAAAGCCATTATATCAGAGTTTTTTATTTTTATTTTTTTTTATATCAAAATTAGTGCGGGTGAGAGTTATATTAAGTAAGCTAACGTCTACACACGGAAACCTTAACTCCGAGATTAAGCGTCTACACGGGGCCTTTAATCGAGTTTAAAGTAACTCGAGTTAGCGTTAACTTCGAGTTAGCATTTAACTCGCAGTCGATTGAGGTTAAGCATAAATCGAGTTACTTAACTCGAGGTTAGGGAAGTGTTAGGACGCTTAACTCGGTTTTAAGGTTCGTCGTGTATGACGTAGACTTATAGTATTTCACCCGGCAACTATTTTTGATTATAAAACAAAGAAAAGAAAAAAGGTCCTATTTGATCAATTTTCTTCTTTTTATCTTCAATATAAACGTATGATATCTTGGGTATCATGGGTTACAAATTTTTTGGGGTCATATTTCATTATATCGGTATAAGACTAACGATATACTTGTGTTACAAGTCATTTTATTACATGAAAAAGTTGAAAAACCACCCATTTAGTCTAAAATAACCAAATTTATCTGTATTTTGACATTCACTTCTGCTTCAAATACCTGCACCACACTACAAATATGCATAAGAAAAATGTTATGCGTGAGAAATAAGTTTAGGCAGCAATGACCATAATTAATCATAGGCTTATAGACAAATAACAACTACCAAGAACCATTAAAGGTATAATAAAACAAATTACAAAAATGGATAATTGGAAATAATTATATTATTGTGCATTCTGCGGGCCGGCCGGTAGGACAGACGCCTCGATCGCCTCCTTCCTTCTTTCTCTTCCCTCTCCTCTCACTTCTCCCTCCCCTCCCTCCTCTCCCCTCTCATCACTTACCACCTCGATCCCTCCCTCCCTCCCTCCCTCTCACTCACTCACCACCTCGACCTCCTCCCTCTTCTACCTTCTCCTCCTCCACTACCTCCTCTCTCCCCTATCTCCCAACTTCCTCTCCCCTCCACCACATTCTCTTCCTCTACCTCCTCCCTCCTCTACCTCCTCCTCCACCTCCTCCCCCACCACCTTCTACCCTCCTCCTCGACCTCCTTCCTGTACCCCTTTTCTACCTTCTTCCTGTCCCCCTTTTCTACCTCCTCCCCTTCTCCCCCTCCTCCTCCTCCACTACCTTTTCCCTCGTCCTCTACCTCTTCTACCTCCACCCCTTTTCCCCTCCTGCTCTCCCCACTACCTTCTCCCTCGTCCTCTACCTTCTCTCCTTCCTCCTGTACCACCTTCTCCCCTCCTCATATACCTCGTCCCTCTGAAACTGTGAAACTCTCATGACTCTGAATCGCATTATTCGATCCGTAAATCGAATCATTCGATCCGTTAATCGAATCATTCCATCCGTGAATCGAATCATTCGATCCGTGAATCGAATCATTCGATCCGTGAATCGAATCATTCGATCCGTGAATCGAATCATTCGATCCGTGAATCGAATCATTCGATCCGTGAATTGAAGCATTCGATCCGTGAATCGAATCATTCGATCCGTGAATCGAAGCATTCGATCCGTGAATCGAAGCTTTCGACCCGTGAATCGAAGCATTCGATCCGTGAATCGAAGCATTCGATCCGTGAATGTTATATGTGATAAAATCAACCATAAAACAAAAAATATAATGAAGCAAAATACATGCCAAAGCCATGTGCGGTAACCCTACTGATAGTTGCGTCGCTGTTTCACCGCTCGTTTCTACCGTTTCAACATGCCTAAACCCATAGAGATTCTATTATACACAGTGTATAATAGAATCTCTATGCCTAAACCGACCACGTTATGTGGCTCCTATGGCAGGTACTAGCCGCTGCCGATAGGTGGCTCTCATGCCAGTTTCACGATCGCTGCGTGGCGTCGCACAAGAAAGTGCGTACAGTGCAATGATTTTCACAGGTGTGTGCCTCGGGCCTTATGTATGTTCAAAAGACACGTGGTGAGAGTAGCGATCAGTCTTAGTACTTAGCACGTTCATCCCGTTTACTGGATGTTTCGCCTGATTTCATCGTCGTCTGCACCACGCGTTCCGCATTGTGGTCTGTCTCGGTCGTTAGGGTTGTCCCGACACAGGCTCTATATCCGTGCGGCAATAAGTAGGTAGGAGAGAGAGCGAGAGAGAAAGAGAGAGGGAGAGAGAAAGAGAGAGAGAGAGAGCGAAAGAGAAAGAGAGAGAGAGAGAGAGAGAGAGAGAGAGAGAGAGCGAGGTGGAGAGAGAGAAAGGAAGAGAGAGCGCGCGAGCGAGAAAGAGAGAGAGTGTGAGAAAGAGAGAGAGAGAGCGCGAGCAAGGTGGAGAGAGCGAAAGGAAGAGAGAGAGAGAGCGCGCGAGCGAGAAAGAGAGAGAGACAGAGTGTGAGAAAGAGAGAGAGAGAGAGAGCGAGGTGGAGAGAAAGAGAAAGGAAGAGAGAGAGAGAGCGCGATCAGCATTGCGGCGAGTGACTTTACTCTAGCTCACAGGCTTTATCGCAGCAGCAGCAGCAGCACAGCTTGTCTGAGGAGAGCTGAAGAGTTAGTCTGATTGCTGTGCTGCTCATTCTCCGCGTCTTCACTCTCGTGAGGCGACGGTGAATGATCGCGTTTTCCAGCTAATCGTGTTTGCAGATCAAACATGGACGTAACGGCGGCTCTGTTTGATCAAACATGGACGTAACGGCGGCTCTGTTTGATCAAACATGGACGTAACGGCGGCTCTGTTTGATCAAACATGGACGTAGCGGCGGTACAGGAAACTGTCGGCAATAATAGGTGAAAGAGAGTATAGAAACATAAAGAATTTGGTAGTAAATAGATTTCGTATTTAGTTAGCATTATATTTTATTGAAACGCTTCAAGTGCCTGTGCTTCGTCACAAGAGAATGTGCGAACCATAGAACTAGAATAGAACTTCTATTCTAGTTCTATGGTGCGAACACGTCTGTTCCGTTCGTCAGGGGTGAACGCGTAGAAGGGAGCGAACTCGTGCTGCTCACTGATCTCTACTCTACTAAGTTACTAACATAGTATTAGTAGTTAGTATAATAGAGATCAGCGGCCGATCTCCAGTAACAACGATCCGTGCCATCTAGCGACAATTTTAATCGCGCGCGAATTAGTAGGTCTCAGGGGAGAGATAGTGAATATAGAAATAAGTTGTGGATATAGAAATCAATTAACCCTAACCCTAACCCTAACCCTAACCCTAACCCTAATTCTAACCCTAACCCTAACCCTATCCCTAATTCTAAAATGAAACAAAATTAGCCAAAAATAATAAAAAATAAAATAAATAAGAGACAAAATTAGCCACTCAGAGCCGTCCCCTAGCGGATCACTATCTCTCCCCTGTGCAAAATTCCCCGCGAATTATTGCTGATGATTGTTATTACTGGCGGCCTAGGAGGGAAGCAGAGAATGTGCAGGCGTGGGTTCTAATATAAGTTCGCCACACTAAGTAGATGTGATACAAAGAAAAGCAAAATAGACCGGGCTGCTTGAAAAATTCAATAAGTGCTATTTGACAAATTTCTTATTTTTATCTCAATTAAATGTATATCTTGGGTAATCATGGGTTACAAAATTATTTTGGTGCATATTTCATTATAATCAGTATAAGACGTACGATATACTTGTGTACAAAGTCATTTTATTACATAAAAAAGGAAACCACCATTTAGTCTAAAATCAACCAAAAATTTATCTGTACTTTTGACTTCACTCTGCTTCAATACCGCACATCTACAAATATCGCATAAGAAAAGAAAAATATGTTAAGCAGCATGCATATTAATCATAGGCTTACACAAATAACAATTTCTCAGCCAAAAACCCCACATTAAAAGTATAAAAGTATAATAAAACAAAATTACAAAAATGGAAATGGAAATAATTATATATTGTGCATTCTGCGGGCCGGCCGGTGAGCACAAGACGCCTCGATCGCTCCCTCCCTCTCCCCCCTCCCTCCCTCCTTCTCTCACTCACTCACCACCTCGATCCCTCTCTCCCTCCCACCCTCTCTCACTCACTTACGACCGGCGAACCAGCCCTCCTCGCTCCTCCTTCACTCACGTCCGCACCTCGATCGCCTCCTCCCTCCCCTCGTCTCACTCAAACTACCACCTGCGACCACACCCTCCCTCCCCTCCCCTCACCAACGCTTCTCCCCCTCCTCCTCCGCCACCTCGCTCCCTCTTCTCCTTCCCCACAACCATTTCCTCCCTGCTTCTTCTCCCGCAGCTTCTCGGCCCTGCTCTACTCCCTCCACATTCTCCCATGCTCCTCCACCCTTCTCCGCACGGGCATCCTTCTACATCTTCCCTTTCTTACGCTTTCTTCCTCGCTCATACCGCTGCCTCTCTCCCGTATATCCCCCTCTCGTCCTCCTCACCACATTCTCCCCGCTTCTCATACCTCCTCCTTCCTCTACCTCACTCTCCCTCCCTTCTGGCCATCACTTTCTCCCTCGCTCCTCTAACTCCTCCGTCTTCTCGCCACTATCCTGCATACGCACTATGCCCTTTTCTTACCGTTCCTCCCTGCTCCTCTAGCTTCCACCACCCTCATTGATTCCGTGAATGCGAAGCATTCGATGCCGTGAATCGAGGCAATTCGATGCGCGTGGAATCGAATCATTCGATCCGTGAATCGAAGACATTCGATCCGTGAATGTCTAAAAAAAATATGTGATAATAATCACGCGCATAAAACAAAAAATCGAATGAAGCTAAAATACATGCGCGCAAAGCCGTGCGTGCGGATAGCCGCTGGCTGATAGTTGCGTCGCTGTTTGCACCGTCGTTTCTAACCGTTTGCACACATGCCTAAACGCCCATATGAGATTCTATTATACACCAGTGTATAATAGAATCTCTATGGCCTACCGACCACGTTAATGTGGATCGCTATTGCAGGTAGCTAGCCACTGCCGATAGGTGGCCCTCATGCCAAACGTGAAACACGGTCGCTGCGTGTGCGTCGCAAAGAAAGCGTACAGTGCACGGCTGCAAACCGACGCATGTGATCATGAGTGAGCGTTGAAAATGATTTTCACGAGGTGTGTTGCGCCGGGCTTAGAATGCTCAGAAGACACGTGGTGAGAGTAGGCGATCAGGCTTTGAGCACGTTAGCACGTTCATTCCCGGTTACTGGATGCTTTCGCACTGATTTCATCGTTGTCTGCACCACGCGTTCGGCATTGTGGTCTGTCTCGTGCGTTAGGGTTGTCCCGACACAGGCTGCTATATCCGTGCGTAGAATAAGGTAATAGTAGAAAGAGGCGAGACGAGAAAGAGAGAGAGAAAAGAGAGAGAGAGAAGCAAAAGAGAAAGAGAGAGAGAAGCGAGCGACGTGGAGAGAGAGGAGAAGGAAAAGAGAGAGAGAGAGGCGGGCAGAACGGAAAGAGAGAGAGGTGGAGAAAGAGAGAGAGAGAGAGCGCGAGCAGTGGTGGAGAGAGAGAAAGGAAGAGAGAGAGAGAGAGGTGCGAAGCGAGGGTGGAGAGAGAGAGAGGAAGAGGAAGAGAGAGAGAGCGCGGCGACTCAGCATTGGCGGCGAGGGACTTTGCTCTAGCTCACGGCGTTGATGCTGGCAGCACAGCAGCAGCAGCACAGCTCGTCTGAGGAGAGGCGCTGAAGAGTTCGTGCGATTGCTGTGCTGTTCATATCCCGCGTCTTCACCTCTCGTGAGGAGAACGAGGCGTGAATGGTCGCGTTTTCTAGCTAATCGTGTTTGCAGATCAAACATGGACGTAAACGGCGGCTCTGTTATGATCAACATGGACGTAATCGGCGGCTCTGTTTGATCAAACATGGATGTAAACAGCAGGCTCTGTTTGATCAAACAATTGGACGTAGGCGGTCGGCCTCTGTTTGATCAAACATGGAGATAACAGCGGTTCTGCCTTGTCGCGTGTCTGTGGTGATGAGAACCCTCCGCGTTTTGCAAACATGGGAACGATTTTACATCAGGCATATTTCACACTGAAGGAGCAAGCAAGAAAGGTTTAGGAAAAGAAATGAAGAGGCTCTATCGATAGAAAGGCGAGAGGCTGCAACGAATTCAGTTTGGGACGTCGGTACTATTACCCGCGATGCCAACACTGAGCCAGGACACATACTCCGGAGCTTAGCATCTCTTGGAAACGCACACATTTCACACGCGTTAAGTAAAAGTTGTAACGGCCCACAAGAAATGTTGCTGGCAACATGAAACAACAAGACATATCCATGAGAAATATAAGAGAAATATCTATTAATAATAGCTCGGCTACTATGTCAGATAATCGAAAGTCGGAGAAATCAGCGTTTTTTTTGTTTCAGCAATGATTGACCACGCGCCTGTGTGCAAAATGGGTAAACGGTAATGTGAATATTCTTACTGTTAGTACTTTACGCCGAAATATCCATGACTTT
>NW_014577751.1:75629-82638 GCF_000485595.1 Priapulus caudatus | reverse complement strand
CTGGATTCTTATTGCAATATGTAGGTTCAGAGTTTTAAAATCTGTCCTGGATTGTGAGAGTAAAAAGCTTCCAGTATGTCGGGGAGAATTTGAGTCACCACCACAATGCAATGTTATGATAGTAAATAACATTATTATCAGGTTAGGTGATTAAAATGTCAGTCAAGTGACAACATGTATATAACATTCCATGAACTGAGTTCTCTCAGATGAGGAAGCCCTAGACCTTGATGAGATTATTACGATGTTAATTATGTAGGACCATTGTAAATACTCGTCCAGCTGCCTCACTGATAATTACTTAACTTAGTTCTCCCAGATGACTGATTGATATGTGATTGGGCAAAAGCCGTGTAGTCGGTGAATTGTAACAGTACAGAAACAGAGCACTTTTCCTTGGGGTGAGAGCAGCGTTCGATACTATGAACTTTGTTGTACTTAATTGTAAAATCACTCATCAGTATGCCAGTAGGCTAACTTACACATAAAGTAGACTCTTGGCTATGAGACCATATTTGATGGTTAATAACAAAAGTGGTCTATCCTGGTAATTCTACTACTTGTATAATTTACTATAGTAGCATATAGGCCTACCATTGTGAGTAATCATTTTAATTAATTTTTTTTTATTCATTACCAGCTATTTACAAAGATGTTTCTGAGCAGTTTCTAATTATTCCCTTGATGCATTTTATTCTCACTAAGGTTGACTTGCATTTCCAAAGGCTTGCGGGATGAACGTTTTGCAAGTGTGGGTGATTTGTGAGAAGCATTGGAGAAGTTGTTGTATGCGGCCATGACTCTGTAAACTGCATGCAGGGTCTTGGGGGAGACATGCTCCCATGTAGCTGCGACACTCTTTGCCATTTGACAGTGGTAAGTATAATTAAACTTGACTAGAATTTCTGCTGATTAGCAGTAAAAACAACTTTAAAATGCAAGGGGCGTGGCTATATTTCTTAGATATATTTTGGTTTATTTTATCTGAGAAACTAATCACTATGTGACAGGCCACAGGTATATATAGAGAGGTTTGCCAGGATTTTTGCTGCCGGGCGCTCCAGTTGCGGACGGAAGTCGGAAGATCCAATCTAGGGGGGTCCGGGGTATGCCCACACCGAAATTTTTTTAATTTTGGATTAGTCTGAAAACTTCAATTTCCTGATCTGAGCAATAAAAGCCATTATATCAGAGTTTTTTATTTTTATTTTTTTTTATATCAAAATTAGTGCGGGTGAGAGTTATATTAAGTAAGCTAACGTCTACACACGGAAACCTTAACTCCGAGATTAAGCGTCTACACGGGGCCTTTAATCGAGTTTAAAGTAACTCGAGTTAGCGTTAACTTCGAGTTAGCATTTAACTCGCAGTCGATTGAGGTTAAGCATAAATCGAGTTACTTAACTCGAGGTTAGGGAAGTGTTAGGACGCTTAACTCGGTTTTAAGGTTCGTCGTGTATGACGTAGACTTATAGTATTTCACCCGGCAACTATTTTTGATTATAAAACAAAGAAAAGAAAAAAGGTCCTATTTGATCAATTTTCTTCTTTTTATCTTCAATATAAACGTATGATATCTTGGGTATCATGGGTTACAAATTTTTTGGGGTCATATTTCATTATATCGGTATAAGACTAACGATATACTTGTGTTACAAGTCATTTTATTACATGAAAAAGTTGAAAAACCACCCATTTAGTCTAAAATAACCAAATTTATCTGTATTTTGACATTCACTTCTGCTTCAAATACCTGCACCACACTACAAATATGCATAAGAAAAATGTTATGCGTGAGAAATAAGTTTAGGCAGCAATGACCATAATTAATCATAGGCTTATAGACAAATAACAACTACCAAGAACCATTAAAGGTATAATAAAACAAATTACAAAAATGGATAATTGGAAATAATTATATTATTGTGCATTCTGCGGGCCGGCCGGTAGGACAGACGCCTCGATCGCCTCCTTCCTTCTTTCTCTTCCCTCTCCTCTCACTTCTCCCTCCCCTCCCTCCTCTCCCCTCTCATCACTTACCACCTCGACCTCCCTCCTCCCTCCCTCTCATTTCACTAACCACCTCGATCCTCCCTCTTCTCTTCTCCTCTCCAATACCTCTCTTCTCCCCTATCTCACTTCCTCTCCCCTCCACCACATTCTCTCCCTCTACCTCCTCCCTCCTCTACTCCTCCCTCACCTCCTCCCACCACCTTCTACCATCCTCCTCGACTCCTTCCTGTACCCTTTTTTCTACCTCTTCTTCCTGTCCCCTTTTCTACCTCCTCCCCTTCTCCCCTCCATGCCTCTCCACTACTTTTCCTCGTCCGTTACCTCTTCTAACCTCACCCCTTTGTCCCTCTGCTTCCCCACTACCTTCTCCCTCGTCCTTACTTCTTCCTTCCTCCTGTACACCTTCTCACCCTCGCTCAAATACTGTCCCTCTGAAACTGTGAAACTCTCATGACTCTGAATCGCATTATATTGATCGTAAATCGAATCATTCGATCCGTTATCGAATCATTCCATCCGTTTGAATCGAATCATTCGATCCGTGAATCGCAATCATTCGCAATCACGTGATTCGAGCATTCGCATCCGTGAATCGAATTCATTCATCCGTGATCGGATCATTTCGATCCGTGATCGAAGCATTCGATCGTGAATGTTATATGTGATAAAAATCAACCATAAAATCAAAAAATATAATGAAGCAAAATACATGTCAAAGCAATGTGCGGTACCCTATGATAGTTTGCGCGACGTCGCTGTTTCACGCTCGTTTTACCGTTTTACATGCTAAACCGCATAGAGATTTCTAGTTATAACAGTGTTATAATAGAAATCTCTATGCTAAACCGACCACGTTATGTGGCTCCGTATTGGTCAGGTATAGCCCGCTGCGATAGGTGAGCTCCTCATGCCAGTTTGCACGATCGCTGCGTGGTCGTCGCCAAAGAAGTGCGTACAGTGCAATGATTTTTCAAGGTGTGTGCTCGGGCCTTATGTATGACTCTTCAAAAGACACGTGGTGAGAAGTTAAGCGATCAGTTCTTAGTATTAGGCACGTTCATCCCGTTTACTGATGTTTCGCTGATTTTCATTCGTCGTTCATGCACACGCGTTCAGATTGTGTGTCTGTCTCGGTGTTAGGGTAACCTGTCCGACACAGGCTCTTATATCACGTGCCGGCAATAGTAGGTGGAGAAAAGAAGAAGCGAGAGAGAAAGAGAGGAAATGGGGAGAGAGAAAGAAGGAGAGGGAAGAGATGCGAAGGAGAAGAGGAGAGAGAGAGTGAGAGAGAGAGAGATCGAGCGAGGTTGTAAGAGAGGAAAGGAAAGAGAGAGCGCGCGGAAGCGAGAAAGAGAGAGAGGAGGTGCTGAGAAAGAGCGAGAGAGAGAGCGCGGCAGGTGGAGAGAGCGAA
Source organism: Priapulus caudatus (assembly GCF_000485595.1). Lineage (NCBI taxonomy): Eukaryota > Metazoa > Priapulida > Priapulimorpha > Priapulimorphida > Priapulidae > Priapulus > Priapulus caudatus. The sequence continues at coordinate 79,214 of NW_014577751.1, read as the reverse complement.
GGAAGAGAGAGAGAAGACGAGCGCGAGCCGAGAAAGAGAGAGAGACAGAGTGTGAAGAAATGAGAGAGAGAGAGGAGCGAGGATGGAGAGAAAGAGAAAGAAGAGAGAGAGAGAAGGCGCGATCAGCATTGCGGCGGAGTGACTTTATTCTGCTCACAGATTTATCGCAGCAGCAGCAGACAGCACAGCTTGTCTGAGGAGAGCTGAAGAGTTAGTCTGATTGCTGTGCTGTCATTCTCCGACGTTCTTCACTTCTCGTGAGGCGACGTAGTGAATGATCGGCGCTTTTCCAGCTAATCGTGTTTGCAGATCAAACATGGGACGTAACGGCTGCTACTGTATTGATCAAACATGGACGTAACGCGGCTCGTGGTTTGATACAAACATGACGTAACGGCGGCTCTGTTTGATAAACATGGACGTTAGCGCGGCTCTGTTTGATCAACATAGAGATTAACGAGCGAGTTTTCTGTTTGACCTGTTCTTGTCGCGTCGTCTGCGGTGATGAGGACCAACGTTAAAGCAAAACATGAACGGTTTCATACAGGCATATTCACATCTGAAAGGAGGCAACAAGAAAGGTTAGGGAAAAGAAATAAAGGCTCCTACGACTAGAAAGGCGACGAGCTCACGAAATCAAGGTTGGGGGGACCCGCGGTATATTACCACGATCCAAACACTGAAGCCAGACACAAACTCCGGAGCTAGCATCTCCTTGGAAACCAAGCATTTCAACCGTTAGTAAATTATAAACGCAAGAAATTGTTGCTGCAACATAAGACACAAGAGACATTTCCATGAGAAATGATAAGAGAAATATCCATTTTACATCGGCTACTATTGTCAGAGAAATCAGCGTTTTTCTATTTTTCGCAATGATTGACCGCCTGTGTGCAAAATGGGTGAACGTATGTGAAATATCTACTGTTAGCACTTACTGCGACATATCCATGACTAACTAGCACCACTAAATTGGTAATATGTTCCATGCACCTTGAGAAATTGTGAGAAATTACGAGGTTAACACCGCACTTTCATGCAAAACGCGCGTACGATGTGTACTGCATGCCGTTACTAAGCTATGTGTCAACAAACACGCGCCTAAATGCAAGGTGTGTAACAAGAGAAACGGGGCTATTTTCGGTCGCGCGGCAATTTCAACTATCACTGGCAGATGACAGCTGTAGGAGGGTTGGTGCTGAATGATACTGGTTTAGTGAATATCATGAAAACTCTGGTTGTATCATGTCTCTGACGTCATCAGTGACGTCAGCTGCTGCTCACTACACGTGTACGCGGGCAATCAAAACGCTCTAAAAGTTTACATGTACCGTTATATGGAGAAATGAGCATATACAGAGGCAGAGATGCCAACCACTACGATTTATCCGTATTTTATACGAATTTCTATTCCTTTGCACCACTACGACCAGTTTGTATCAATCTACGAATTTCACTGTAAACGGAAAAAAAAAATTTTTTTGGTCCGTCAATCTATAATACGCAGGGGAAAAAATACACGGGGGCGGCAGGCGATTTCGCCCCCGAAATGCCAAAAAGAGCCCCCGAAAACATAATATCGGGGGCGAGCACAAAAGAAAAAGTCGCCCTGGAAATCGATTGTCCAGGTCGGTCCCGCGCCTTGCCGCTCTCGCTCGGCGTTGCTGCGCTGCGATGCCTAGGCCTCTGCCGTTAGCCGCAGCCGGTTCCACGGCGCGGTAGAATTCATGGTACGGTGTGACTGTCAAGTGTTTACCATTTAAGCATGCATGTGTGTACTGTACTGTATTGCATTCAATCAAGCGCGCGCCGCCGCCCGCGCGTATATATGTGTGTGCCTGTGCGCGTGCTTGCGTGTGTGCCTGCGCGCGTGCGTGTGTGCGTGCCGGTGTGCCTGCGGGCGTGCTTGCGTGTGTGCGTGCGTGCGTGCGTGCCTGTGTGTGCCGGTGTGCCTGCGGGCGTGCTTGCGTGTGTGCTTGCGCGCGTGCATGTGTGCGCGTGTGTGCGTGCCTGCGCGTGTGCCTGCACGCGTGCGTGCCTGCATGCGTGCGTGCGTGTGTGCGGGTGTGCCTGCGGGCGTGCCTACGTAGACGCGTAGGACCAACGACCCGTAGGATTATAGAACGGTAATCCCCCCCCGAACCCCCCCTCGAACTACTAATTTGATGGCCAGAAACTACAGATTGTTTCAAATATATGTTGGCATCCCTGCAGAAGTGGCACATAGTGTTAGCCATTGAATAAAGTCGAAAAAAAATGTCGGTAAAATTTTGCCTAAAACCTTGAGAGTATCCTTAAATAAACAGGACTCGCTTTGCGTCGAACAGCCAAGTGCCTTGGTAGGAGTGCACACCTACCAGGTTGCTGAAGCCCTGCAACGAGTTCAAAGCAGTAATTAGATCAACTACTAATAATATTTCTGTCATAAACCACTCCTACACACATACAACAACAAACTGCTGCAGCATAGGAGAACTACTGCAGGAGCAGTATTGTATCGAACACTGAGAGCTCATAGCACTTCGTTATTTTAGTCTTCGTTTATTTTTTATTATTCTGTTTTGTTCTTTCCAGCCGTACTACAGTACTACAGCAGGAGTACTATATAGAACACGCAGAGATATTATATCATGGATTTAAGGATACTCTCCACGTTGTGCATGAAATTTCATCGATTTTTCGTTTTCAACTTTATTCAATGGCTAACACTATGTGCCCCCTGTGTACATGCTCATTTCTCCATATAACGGTACATGTGAACTGTCAGAGCGTTTTTGCTTGCCCGTGTACATGTGTAGTAAGCAGCGGCTGACGTCATTATGACGTCAGAGACATGATACAACCACGATATTAACTAAGCCAGTATCATTCAGCGTCAACCCTGCTACAGCTGTCATTACATGTATTCATGTACATTCATGTACATCTGCTAGTGATCCAACAAGTATCCCACGCCCTAAATAGTTCTAATACCTCGCAACACACCTTACTGTAGTGCGGTACACCGCGCGCGTTCGTTCACATATTAGCTTTGTGACGTCAGGATGAGCGGAGTTCGCGCGTTCTGCGATGGTAACCTCGTAATTTCTCAGAATTTCTCAAGGTGCATGGAACATTTTACCAATTTAGTGGTGTCAGTTAGTCATGGATATGTCGCAGTAAGTACTAACAATAGATATATCACATACGTTCACCCATTTTGCACACAGGCGGTCACTCATTTTGAAAAATAGAAAAACCCTGATTTCTCCGTTTCGATTTCTGACATAGTAGCCGATGTATAAATAGATATTTCTCTGTGATTACAACTCGGATTAATTTAATTTTACACTCGTTTTAATGGTAACATATTGTGGTAAAGAATTCCGTCAGGGATTGTTATTAAGTGCCGTACATTATTAGTTATGCCTCTTTATTCGCTAAAAAAAATAATTTTAACACACAACTTGATTTTTAAGCAGTTTTTTCCAGTTTTCTCAGTGAATATGAAAATTTAAAAAAAATCCTGACGCACTATTTTGGTCCATATTGTGCTTAACATGTGGCAAAAATTTTGTATTCTTACTCCTTCTGTTTGTTGCGAAA